>NC_079169.1:9332053-9504044 GCF_947568905.1 Ostrea edulis
CCAAATAATGTAATTGTAGTTTGCGGTAATGTGCTTTGAATGCCTGGATAATCCCTGCGTCCAGTGGTTGTAGATGACTCGTAGTGGTAGGAGGGAGAAAATGAATTTTTATGTTTGTTAGTTTCGGAACTGCATGACTAGGGGCATTGTCCATGATAAGTATATGTATACTAAAGATGGAGCATTTATAAACCTTATCCTAATATAGATTCCATAACCGTTTTCTGGGGGTAGACAAAACACCATCAAATTCTAATTCCCTAGCTCTCTTTCCTGATGTTTGAAGAATATCTCCTACAGTCCGTCTTTTCACGTCAATTTTCCATAATTCCGTAAAATAATTTGAGATTTCTTGCTGTGAATGCTTTGGATTGGCTTCATGGTATTTAATGGTTTCCAGTTTTTGTTTTATATCCAAGATAACACGCTTCGATTTCAGTGTGTCCGTCATACTCAAGAGTTCAAAAACAAGACTATACTGATTTGAACTCAGATGATTATAATGTACGTAATTTATTATCGGTTCAAAACTGTGATACCTGGAGGACTAACGGCGGATAATTGCTTAAGCCTGTTCATTGAAATTTTCCCGCCTAGCGGGGATGATTATAACGGTAAATGACCAAATCGTACCTGTAAATAGGTTGGCGGATGGCGGTATGCGGGGGATGGCAATATAACAGTGTTTTACATAGTGAGGAAAACGGGACTTTGAACTTTTTTGGCGATATGCGGGGGTGGTATTATAACGGGGAGCAATATAGTGGGGGATCACTGTATTGAATATGGAGCAAATATAATCCTGTATAAAGTACAGTTTCTAGAAAGATTCATTCTTGTTGATAATTTATATGATATATGTATACTCTTCAATTCTTGTGACATGATTAATTGATTTATTTCATATTGTTTAACGTCTCTCTCGAGAATATTTCACTCATATGGAGACGACATCATTGCCGGTGAAGGACTGCAAAATTTAGACCTATGCTTGGTGCTTACGGCCTTTGAGCAGGGAGTGATCTTTATCGTGCGACACCTGCTGTGACACGGGGCCTCGGTTTTTGCGGTCTCATCCGAAGTGTAGGGGGTATACACTTGCAAATGGTTTTTAAGTTGTGGTAAAAGAAGGATAATTCTGTCTCTTATAAATAATATAATAAACATTTATCACATGTTTAAGGAAATTTGCAATGTTTTACTGTGTAGTATACTACAAGTGACATGAGTTGAAGAAAATCAGAACTAAGAAAAGAAAAAAACGCCTTACTTGATACACGGCTTCTGTTTAGAGAATGTTAAAGGTAACAGTATTCTGGTGATTACCTTTGACCATGTTCTTATTTATGCCAATTTCAAGCTGCTGGTTGAAGTCGCAGTCATAGATTTTGCCATTCCAGTTAATGTTGATCAGATTGCGACACATCAAGTTGTCTACTGTGTGGATGTTATAGTTCCTAACCAGGAGTTCCATGTAATCCTTCAACTCACTCCTGTAATAAACAGCAACCAGATATAAAACACAGCAACCAGATATAAAACACAGCAACAATATATCATGCACAGCAACCAGGAGTTCCATGTAATCCTTCAACTCACTTCTGTAATACACAGTAACCAGATATCAACACCTGTAATACACAGAAACCAGATATCAACACCTGTAATACACAGCAACCAGATATCAACACCTGTAATACACAGCAACCAGATATCAACACCTGTAATACACAGCAACCAGATATCAACACCTGTAATACACAGCAACCAGATATCAACACCTGTAATACACAGCAACCAGATATCAACACCTGTAATACACAGCAACCAGATATCAACACCTGTAATACACAGCAACCAGATATCAACACCTGTAATACACAGCAACCAGATATAAAACACAGAAACCAGATGTCAACTTACTCCTGTTATACACAGCAAATGACTGCATATATCTACTCATTCCTGTAATACAAAGCAACCCAGATATCAACTTACTCCTTAATTAAGAAATAAGACATTATTTTTTAGTGTTATTGGGACATAACATGAAGTTGGTCACGTGATCAAATCCTATAACACCCAACTCTATTTCTTATATTCAGATTTCAGATTTTGATTAGTGTTCTTATCGAGCTTCCGTTATTATGTAGCAGATGACCGAAATAATGATCTGATAACAAAAGATATAGTTCGTTAGAGTTTTGTCAAATATACAAGAGGCCCAGGGGCCTTATAGGTTACCTGAGTATCAAGTAACAACCTTCCAATGTTTGAATTAGGTTTGTGTTTAAATATAAGAATTTTACTTTTGGATGGAAGAAACATTGAATAGCTATGTGGTAAGCCCCACCTTTGCACCAGAACCCCTGACCCAGGGGCCATAAATTTCAGTTTTGAAAGAAGTATCCTTGATCATCATTATCATACTATTAGTTTGGCTACTTAATACCCAGCAGCAGAGGAGAAGATTTTCAAAGAAATAAAATGCATTTTCACTATATGATCAATAGGGCCCCACCCTAATACCAGAACCCCTGACCCAGGGGCCATGAATTTCACAATTTTGAAAGAGGCATTCTTGCTCATCATAACCATGCTATTGGTTTGTCTACTTAATACCCAAGGACAGAGAAGAAGATTTTCAAAGAAATAATGCATTTTCACTATATGACTTATAGAGCCCCACCCTAGCACCAGAACCCCTGATCCAGGGGCCATGAATTTCACAATTTTTAACAAGAGGTACTGTGAGCAATGCTCACTATGAATACCCCCCGCTTACCCCAATCTCCCAAAGGGTGTTGGTAATAGGTATAAACTACCTCTTTTCTGAGTGTTGCTACTTTGATGTCCAGTGCGCATGACCTTTGACCTTTTGACCCCAAAATCGATAGGGAACATCTTCATCCCATGGGTAGTCCATATATATGATATGGTGACTGTAGGTGGAAAGGATAACACTTTAGAGCCCGGAAACCATATTGCTACTTCAATGTCCAGTGCGCTTGACCTTTGACCCCAAAATCGATAGGGAACATCTTCATCCCATGGGTAGTCCATATGTTTGATATGGTGACTGTAGATGGAAAGGATAACGCTTTAGAGCCCGGAAACCATATTGCTACTTCAATGTCCAGTGCGCTTGACCTTTGACCTTTTGACCCCAAATCGATAGGGAACATCTTCATCCTATGGGTAGTCCATATGTATGATATGGTGACTGTATGTGGAAAGGATAACACTTTAGAGCCCGGAAACCATATTGCTATTTCGATGTCCAGTGTGCTTGACCTTTGACCTTTTGACCCCAAAATCGATAGGGAACATCTTCATCCCATGGGTAGTCCATATATATGATATGGTGACTGTAGGTGGAAAGGATAATGCTTTAGAGC
Organism: Ostrea edulis; assembly: GCF_947568905.1. Classification (NCBI taxonomy): domain Eukaryota; kingdom Metazoa; phylum Mollusca; class Bivalvia; order Ostreida; family Ostreidae; genus Ostrea; species Ostrea edulis. Next base: position 9,335,452 of record NC_079169.1, read on the forward strand.
CCAGAAACCATTGCATCTACAGACGGACGGACAGACGGACAACCCGATTCCAGTATACCCCCCACAACTTGTTGCAGGGGGGGGGGGGGGGGGTATAAAGAGGCATCCTTGCTCATCATTACCATGCTATTAGTTTGTCTACTTAATACCCAGAGACAGAGAAGATTTTCAAAAAAATTCTACATTTTCACTATATGACCAATAGAGCCCCACCCTAACACAAGAACCCCTGCCCCAGGGGCCATGAATTTCACAATTTTGGTAGAGGGCTCAATGTTCATTATAATTATGCCCACAGTTTGGCTTCTTGATGTCCAGGAGTAAAGAAGAAGATTTTTAAAATTACACACATTTTGATGGTTTTTGCCCCACCCCTCAGGCCCCAGGGGGGCAGGGACCACGAATTTCACAATTTTTGTTCCCCTCCACCCACAGATGCTATATGCCAAAATTGGTTGAAATTGGTTCAGGGGTTTCAGAGAAGAAGCTGAAAATGTTCAAATGTTAACGCACGACGACGGACAAAAACAGATAGCAATAAGTCACCTGAATGAATTCAGGTGACCTAATAATTGGGAACAATATCTAAGAGTGACTCATGGTTGTAAGACAGATTTACACAAAGTACAGTTAGGTCACTTTTTTCACCTCCATTGTGTGTAAGAGAAAATAAACACAGACTAACCGAGAGTTTTTATTCACTTGGGAGATTTCTGTTTTAGAATATTGATGAAGAATCACAGCAGTACCCTGACAGGAACATAATTTTTCAAGCCTCAAAACCAGCCTGGCCTCACTGAAGGTCATGATGGCTGTTACCCAGAAACAACAAGTTATCATCACCATACAGTAGATAGGCCTATAGTAGGCCTCCATTTCTTCACTTCCAATATATCAAAGTCATCGTACGAATTTGCCACACTGCAGTATAAAGGCCTAATAGCAGACGGTATTTAAAGCAAGATATGATTGTAATCTACCAATCATAAAGCCTCCCAAAGAAAGCACTGGCTGTATAAAAGTGGGCTTTTTCTGAGTACTACTATTTTCCTCCCTTGCACAAAATCCATGCCAATTTTAACTTTATTTACAAAATGTAGATCACAAAGACTATGATTTTCAAAATTTTCAAAAAAAAAGCCTTCACTAAAACTGGTGTCAACTGACCTTCATCCTAGTTTGTAGGTCCTAACATCATTTTTGATGATCCCATATGTCTCTATCAGTCCCGGTTCTAAAGTTAACAAGTTTTTGTAATCTAGGTTAAAGGTCACTGGAGATACTAGTTTGTAGGTCACATTCTTTTATCACATCTACAGATTTCAGGTCTCTATCAATCCTGATTCTAAAATAATACAACTTTCTATGATCAAAGTCAAAGGTCACTAAAGACACTACATGTAGTTTGTAGGTCACAACATTCTTTTATCATTTCTGAAGATGCCATGTCTTTATCAGTCCCGGTTCTGAAGTTATACCAGATTTATGTTCAAGGTCACTGGATTCACTTGGCCTTGATACTAATTTGTAGATCTCATCATAATCCGCCTTTCATCATTTCTGAAGATCCTATCTCTCTATCAGACCTGGTTCTTAAGTAATACCAATTTTATATTATAAAGTCAGAGGTCACTGGACCTTGATACTAATTTGTAGATCTTATCATCTTCTTATCATTTTTGAAAATCCCATTCTCTACCAATTCCAGTTCTAAATTTATACCAGTTTTATGTTCACAGTCAGAGGTCCAGGTCACTGGAGTCACTTGACCTTGATACTAATTTGTAGATCCCAATATGCTTTCATCATTTCTGAAGACCCCATGTCTCAATCAGGCTTGGTTCTGAAGTAATACCAATTTTATGTTCCAAGGTCAGAACCAGACCTGACTGAGACATGGGGTATTAAGAAATGATGAAAGGATATTGGAATCACTTGACCAAGATACTAGTTTGCAGGTCCTGACATCCTCTTAACATTGCTGATAATCCCATGTTACTATTAGCCCCAGTTTTAAAATTCTACCAGTTTTTATGGTCAGGGGTCAAGGTCACTGGAGTCATTTGACCTAATACTAATTTGTAAGCCCTGTCATTCTCTTCTCATTTCCGAAAACCCCAGGACTCTATCATTTATGTGTTGAATTTTGGAATTAATTTTCCCCTATAGAGTTCTGTTAAACCCCACCACCATGTGATCCTCACAAAATGTACCCTAACCCCCTTCAATAACAAGATGTGTTTGTGAAACACAAATGCCCCCGATAATGGCCAATTCCAAAGATGGCCAAGGTCACAAGGACAAATATCTTGGTACCAGTAGAAAGATCCTGTCACAAGAAATGCTCATACACAATATGAAAGCTCTAATATTTACCATTTACAAGTTATGACCAATGTCAATTTTTTTTAAAAAGTAGGTCAAATGTCAAGGTCAGAAGGTTTAGTACCAACGGAAAGATATTCTCATAAGGAATACTCATGTGAAATATCAAAGCTCTATCACTTACTGTTCAAAAGTTATAAGCAAGGTTAAAATTTTCAAAAAAGTAGGTCAAACTCCAAGGTCAAGGTAACAGGGTAAAAAATGTGGGTACCCATGAATAGGTCTTGTCACAAGGAATACTCATGTGAAATATCAAAACTCTATCATTTACTTTGCAAAAGTTATTAGCAAAGTTAAAGTTTCAAACAGAATGACAGAATTACAAAATAACATGAATTACAGAATGACAGACAGGACAAAAACAATATGACCCCTGATTCATCTCAGGGGCATAAAAAAACAAAGACAATATCACTTGGTAATACAAGGTACAAAGAATTTAAATGCCTAGAATTTAGCTCTACAATGCTTACAGCCACATATGTTATTCAGTAATACAATGCACACTACCAGATATCAATTCATTATACAATGTACACACCCACAGATATCACTTTGTTATACAATGCACAAAGCCATAATTACCACTTAGTTAAGAACACCACAATATATATTACTTATCTAAGCACACATCCACAGATATCACTTTGTTATATAATGTACACACCCACAGATATCACTTTGTTATATAATGTATAAACACCCACAGATATCACTTTGTTATATAATGTACACACCCACATATATCACTTAGTTATACAATGTACACACCCACAGATATCACTTAGTTATACAATGTACACACCCACATATATCACTTTAGTTATACAATGTACACACCCACAGATATCACTTAGTTATACAATATACACACCCACAGATATCACTTAGTTATACAATGTACACACCCACAGATATCACTTTAGTTATATAATGTACACATCCACAGATATCACTTTAGTTATGAAATATACACACCCACAGATATTACTTTAGTTATATAATGTACACACCCACAGATATTACTTTAGTTATACAATGTACACACCCACAGATATTACTTTAGTTATATAATGTACACACCCACAGATATCACTTAGTTATACAATGTACACACCCACAGATATCTCTTTAGTTATATAATGTACACATCCACAGATATCACTTTAGTTATGAAATATACACACCCACAGATATTACTTTAGTTATATAATGTACACACCCACAGATATCACTTAGTTATACAATGTACACATCCACAGATATCACTTAGTTATACAATGTACACACCCACAGATATCACTTAGTTATACAATGTACACACCCACAGATATCACTTTGTTATATAATGTACACACCCACAGATATTACTTTAGTTATATAATGTACACACCCACATATATCACTTTAGTTATACAATGTACACACCCACAGATATCACTTAGTTATACAATGTACACACCCACAGATATCACTTAGTTATATAATGTACACACCCACAGATATTACTTTAGTTATATAATGTACACACCCACAGATATCACTTTGTTATATAATGTACACACCCACAGATATCACTTAGTTATACAATGTACACACCCACATATATCACTTTAGTTATACAATGTACACACCCACAGATATCACTTAGTTATATAATGTACACACTCACAGATATCACTTAGTTATATAATGTACACACCCACATATATCACTTAGTTATATAATGTACACACCCACAGATATCACTTAGTTATATAATGTACACACTCAGATATCACTTTAGTTATACAATGTACATACCCACAGATATCACTTTGTTATATAATGTACACATCCACAGATATCACTTTAGTTATGAAATATACACACCCACAGATATCACTTTGTTATATAATGTACACACCCACAGATATCACTTAGTTATAAAATGTACACACTCAGATATCACTTTGTTATATAATGTACACACCCACAGATATCACTTTGTTATATAATGTACACACCCACATATATCACTTAGTTATACAATGTACACACCCACAGATATCACTTTAGTTATACAATGTACACACCCACAGATATCACTTAGTTATACAATGTACACACCCACAGATATCACTTTAGTTATACAATGTACACACCCAGATATCACTTAGTTATACAATGTACACACCCACAGATATCTCTTTGTTATATATTGTACACACCCACATATATCACTTTAGTTATACAAAGCACAAAGCCAGATGTCCCTAAATATATTCACTGCCTTTGAATTTGCACACTGTGACATTTGAAACTATGAAATGTTTTTTAGTCAACAAAATAAATTCTGTTTAGAATGCTAAAATTTTAATATCATGCTTTCATTAAAACATAGCCTACATTATATAATTCAAAATATTTTTGAGGCATTCTGAATATTATCTTCATAGTAAAATGTCATTTATGTTACATTATCAATATAGTTTTAAATATGTGGTACCTTCTATACAGGAAGTCAGCGAATCTTTTGATTGGCATGTTGGTGATAGTAAAGAGCTCATTAAAACTGATACCAAAGAACTTGTTTAGTTCTTCTTTATACTTTTCCTCTAGCGGCCCTTGGGATGGGGGCAAAAAGGCACCTGAAATCAGAAAACAAGTCATGAGAACAGTTTTACCGACAATGGCTCCACGTAATGCAGTATCACATGCGTGCTATGCTGCTACACTCAGAACACAGGGACTCTTGGAATTTCTATTTCCCCAACACAAAGCTGTTTCACTCTTGGTAAATATCAAATTTATTTTCCAATGCTAAATATGAACATGAGAAAATGAAACTGCAGTCTACCAGGATTCTAAATGGGCCCTTATAAGTAAATTCTTTTGTGAAGTCACACCATAGAATTTTAAAAATCAACATTATTTTTTTTCGCTGACAAGGATATTAACCAAAATATATTGAACATACAGCTTAGCCAATGTGCTACAGAAGCTGTGATATCTCCAATGTGGGAGAGAGAAAGAGAGGGAGCAGGGTTCGAAATTAACTCATGTCCGTAAGTCCGAGACTAGTAAAAAACGTGTCGGACTAGTGAACTCTCTATAGCACTAGTCCGTACGGACTTGTGAAAATCCGGAAATCAATCTTCAATGTGGTAAAGATTTTTAGGAAGATTTGTCAGAGTCTCTTAGATGTTTGAACTTATGGTTGATTACCTGCATGGTCAAGTGTTTGCATGACTATGACATCCTGATCTTCCAAACACATGGAGTGCGTTCGAGACCGACGTTCTTCGAACGTGCACAAATTGTCAAATTCCTGCCGATTCCGAACGCCGAGTACACATCACGAGAACGTGTTCTAGGTGTAAGAATTGCAAGTAGTGTGGTCTGAGAACATGCACGTTTGTGCGCACATGTTCTCGTCATTCACGACTCTAACACAGTAGTTCATAACACTATAGCTCATGACTTGGTCAATCGAGTGAATTTTATCGACTTTATTGATAAAATTTCGAACTCCTGTGACTCTAAAATCTGAGCACCAAAAGAACAGGAACATCGATCTCGAACGCACTTATGGACGTTTATAAAAGGATTAACTCGGAGGTTAATATTGTATGCTTCTGAAGATTTTGAATGCGAAATAAAATATGGTGGTCTCTTTTTCTTCTGTAGGTGTCAGAAATTGAATTGTTTGCAACTGTGATGTGTTTGGTTTGATTAAAATGAAGATCATTTTATGATATACTGGACAGACTAGTGAAATGCTTTGCGGACTAGTGAACATCAACAGTGACTTGTCCGTACGGACTAGTGCTTGAAAAAGTTAATTTCGAACCCTGGGGAGACACAAAATTTATAATCTAGTGATGTTAAAACTCCTGAAATCAAGTTCTCTTGGTTCATTTACCTAAAGGATTATAGACTAGATCCAACTTCAAACTAGACCCCTCCTCTCCATATCCGAGTGAGTTGAACTTGAGGAGGGCCTGTATGCTTCGATCGAACACTCCCTTCCCTCTCTGTTGATTGACGTTCTTGGCTGTGTAACATGGGAGGGATGCCACGATGTTAACCCGATGATCCCTCATAAACTCAGCAGTGTCCTCCTGTCCTGTATAAATGTGAGATCTTGTGTAACAAATGCAATGCTCATGATGCAATATACACATGTCCAATATCAATACATTCAGTAATGAAGTAGTTATCATAGAAAATGTACACCAAGTTCATTGACCCTAGTCTTGGAAATTACAGCCTGTCTGACCTCCCAAGACAGTCCATCTCAGGCGGGTGAGGATGAAATTTCATACAAAAGCCTGGTGGTCAGGCTAATTTTTACAGCCAGTGTACAACAAATGTCACACTATTTGTGTAAAATGAACAAGAGTACCGCCAACGATACATAATATGCCCGTGAAAAGCTAATATAGAGTGTTTTTCTTACACCATGATTTGTAGAACTTGGCTTCAGGCAGTATCAGCAATCATCAGGGTGTGACACACTTTCTTTGCATCGTAAAAACAAACAAATCATGTACTCTCTGTGTAGTATTTTCACTTGGCATAAGATGTATGTTTACCAAGTTTGATAGTCCTAGCCCCAATGGTTCGGTCTGTATCCTACTACTATGACCTTGACCTTGAAAAACAATAGGCATCTTCATCTCATCATGGTGACCAAATATACTAAGTTGTAATATCCTGGAGCTTATGGTTCAGTTTGTATCCTGCCCACAAGGGTTTCCTACTAGGTTTTCCTACTAAGTGATACTACGACCTTGACCTTTGATCTTGAAAAACAATAGGCATCTTCCTCTCATCATGATGATCAAATGTACCAAGCTGTAAAATCCTGGAGCTTACGGTTCGGTCTGTATCCTGCCCACAAGGTCTGGACAGACAGACGGACGATGCCATACCATAATAGGTCCTGTCTTTGACGGGCGTATAAAAACTTCACAAAACTGAAAATCAAGACTGGCAGATTTTGAACAAGTCTGGCAACTTTTGAGTGTAGCCAGCCCTGTGACTGGCTCATAACTTCATTGAGTTCCTAACCCTGATTACATTTACAATTATTTTAATTATTGTAATCCCTATGAGATTATGGCTCAGATCTTTATAAAACACTAAGCATCCTCGCTGACATCTTGGGGAACATGTTTTAAATTCCTAGCCTTATTAGTACTCTGTCTATCCTTCCCAAAAGGTGCTAATAGATAAGGAGACTCACAGGAGATATATACACTGAACACTACATCATCCCATAATACAACTCAGTTAGGGTGGTTAAATAAGTGTATCAAGTTTGATTATGCTAGCCTTATAAGTACTGTTTTGATCTTGTTTTGTGCCAACAAAAATACTCTTGTTCATCTGACCTTGATCTATGACCTTGAAATACATTAGGTTTCCTCCTCCAATCTCTGGACACATGACAATGCATGTGCACTAAGTTTGATGATAGTAGCCTTATAAGACTAAGTAAAAGTTTTATCAGATGAAAGGTGGACAGATAGACGCATTGTGTCATACCATGACACGACGCATCTACCTTAAACATATGAAATTCATTATCACTAATTATTTCAGTGAACACACATAATAGTTCAATCATTTTATAGGATGACTTTCTATTATACAACTGTAATTTTCATTATCATGATAGATATAAATGAGAGAGAGAGAGAGAGAGAGAGAGAGAGAGAGAGAGAGAGAGAGAGAGAGAGAGAGAGAGAAAAACCTTCTAACAAAGGGAGAGCACTCTTATTTCTGACCTGGCTCAGTGTGTACAGTGAGGTTACTCCTAACAATGATGGTCTTTCCCAGCTTTCTGCCCTCACTAACAAGGAACCTGAACTCATCACACAGCTCTGGGGCACCTCCTGCAGAACCCAAATACTGTTAGTGGATTTTTGTGAGCGACACAAATGGTTTTAACACACTGCATTATTCAATTGAACCTCTTAAAAAAAAATTCCAACTCATAATTATTGTAAACATTCAGATGTAGATAAATAACATTTTTCTAAATCTATTAAAAAAATTCAATAACTTAAAATCGCCTACAGATAGCAATATTCTAAAACATCAAACTGTACCTGTAAGGTCCAGTGTATGGATGGAAGGGCTATTTCTAAGAATGTACAGACACCTTTCTGCGATCTCTCGGTTCATCATTTCCTTACGTTTTGGTGATGACTCGACATGACAGTGGCTGCAAGCTTGGTTACAGTATAGACCTATATTTACCTGTAGGACATTGATCTTCTTTTTCTTTAGAATGTCCTCCCCATTCCCTGTATAGTAAATAATCAAATCAGTGTTAAACATATTACAACACAGAAACATAAAATGTCCTCCCCATTCCCTGTATAGTAAATAATCAAATCAGTGTTAGGCCAATTCAACTTAATTGATAGAGTATCATCCCCGCCCGCCCCTCATAAATTGGCCCGCCCGGATTTTTTTATTTTGCGAAACTTGCGATTTCCGGAAAATGTTCATGTCCGACTCCGGTATTTACACTTCTTGTTTATATTTCCGGTATAGCAACGTGAAAAGCCACGTGAAGAAAATAGATATGATTTTCTAAATTTCTTACGGGCTTCAATGAAAGGAAGGAATTAATGATCTTCATATCTTGAAGAAGTTTGATATTTTTCTGTGTTTGAAATTAAAACTTAACCTGGAATTTGTCTGTGCAATAAACAAAGATTGATATTTATCTGGCATTAAATGATGAACTTCTGTTGACAAAAAATCGTTTGTCATTAATATTTTTCTCAGAAAATATGAATTAAAAAATAAAATCCTCCCACCCGCCCCATACTTTTTGGTGACCCTGGATGATAATCTACTGATTAAGTTGAATTGGTCTTAAACATATTACAACACAATATAAAATGTCCTCCCCATTCCCTGTATAGTAAATAATCAAATCAGTGTTAAACATATCCCAACACAATATAAAATGTCCTCCCCATTCCCTGTATAGTAAATAATCAAATCAGTGTTAAACATATCCCAACACAATATAAAATGTCCTCCCCATTCCCTGTATAGTAAATAATCAAATCAGTGTTAAACATATCCCAACACAATATAAAATGTCCTCCCCATTCCCTTTATAGTAAATAATCAAATCAGTGTTAAACATATCCCAACACAATATAAAATGTCCTCCCCATTCCCTGTATAGTAAATAATCAAATCAGTGTTAAACATATCCCAACACAATATAAAATGTCCTCCCCATTCCCTGTATAGTAAATAATCAAATCAGTGTTAAACATATCCCAACACAATATAAAATGTCCTCCCCATTCCCTTTATAGTAAATAATCAAATCAGTGTTAAACATATCCCAACACAAATATAAAATGTCCTCCCCATTCCCTGTATAGTAAATAATCAAATCAGTGTTAAACATATCCCAACACAATATAAAATGTCCTCCCCATTCCCTGTATAGTAAATAATCAAATCGGTGTTAAACATATTACAACACAGAAATATAATGACCTGCTTGTCCATATGTATCATGCATGAGATAATATATTACATACATTTAAGAACAATGACCTTCAAAGACATTGTACTGTAGGTTTCTGTGACCTTGACCTTTTACATACATGTATGACAGAACGTAGCCTCTGAGTTCCATTACATTGTATAACCAACTTTTATGTCATTTATGAGTTATAAACGCTGTATGGCGTGTTTTATACCGAATGTTAGGTTGTTCTTGGCACACTGATTTTGGCTACGTATTACTCCGTTTACCTGATCAAGACATAGGGCTCTCGGTGGGTGTGACCAGTCAACAGGGGATGTTTACTCCTCCTAGGTACCTGATCCCACCTCTGGTATCTTAAGGAGTCTGTGTTTGCCCAACTTTTTAATTTGTATTCCTTATAGAGGTTATGAGATTGATGTTCGTTATCTTCACCTTTCTTTTTTCTTTTTTTTTTTAGATGAGTCATACAGCTCAAACACATAGTTTTTTTTAGATGAGCCATACAGCTCAAACACATAGTAGCTGATCATTCTAACTGACTGACAGAGAATGAATGACACATGTACTGTATACATATCAAACAATGTACTGTGTACATATCAAACAATGTACTGTATACATATCAAACAATGTACTGTGTACATATCAAACAATGTACTGTATACATATCAAACAATGTACTGTGTACATATCAAACAATGTACTGTATACATATCAAACAATGTACTGTATACATATCAAACAATGTACTGTATACATATCAAACAATGTACTGTGTACATATCAAACAATGTACTGTATACATATCAAACAATGTACTGTATACATATCAAACAATGTACTGTGTACATATCAAACAATGTACTGTATACATATCAAACAATGTACTGTGTACATATCAAACAATGTACTGTGTACATATCAAACAATGTACTGTATACATATCAAACAATGTACAGTATACATATCAAACAATGTACTGTATACATATCAAACAATGTACTGTGTACATATCAAACAATGTACTGTATACATATCAAACAATGTACTGTATACATATCAAACAATGTACTGTATACATATCAAACAATGTACTGTATACATATCAAACAATGTACTGTGTACATATCAAACAATGTACTGTATACATATCAAACAATGTACTGTATACATATCAAACAATGTACTGTGTACATATCAAACAATGTACTGTATACATATCAAACAATGTACTGTATACATATCAAACAATGTACTGTGTACATATCAAACAATGTACTGTATACATATCAAACAATGTACTGAATACATATCAAACAATGTACTGTGTACATATCAAACAATGTACTGTATACATATCAAACAATGTACTGTGTACATATCAAACAATGTACTGTGTACATATCAAACAATGTACTGTATACATATCAAACAATGTACTGTATACATATCAAACAATGTACTGTATACATATCAAACAATGTACTGTGTACATATCAAACAATGTACTGTGTACATATCAAACAATGTACTGTGTATATATCAAACAATGTACAGTATACATATCAAACAATGTACTGTGTACATATCAAACAATGTACTGTGTACATATTAAATGATTACAGTGTACTCATTACATGATGTACTGTGTACTTATTAAACGATGTACAGTATACTTATTAAACGATGTACAGTATACTTATTAAACGATGTACAGTATACTTATTAAATGATGCACAGTATATTTATTAACTGATGCACTTTATACATATTAAATGATGTATGATATACTTATTAAACGATGTACAGTATACTTATTAAATGATGTACAGTATACTTATTAAACGATGTACAGTATACTTATTAAATGATGTACAGTATACTTACTAAACGATGTACAGTATACTTATTAAACGATGTACAGTATACTTATTAAATGATGTACAGTATACTTACTAAACGATGTACAGTATACTTATTAAATGATGTACAGTATACTTATTAAACGATGTACAGTATACTTATTAAACGATGTACAGTATACTTATTAAATGATGAACAGTATACTTATTAAACGATGTACAGTATACTTATTGAACGATGTACAGTATACTTATTAAATGATGTACAGTATACTTATTAAATGCACATACTTTGTTCTTTTGTTTCTGCCCTTTTCTGTTTCCAAAACACTTCAAAGTCTGGAATATTCAGATTTGTCAGGGCCCTCTGTCTGCGCTTTCTCTCCTCTTTCGTTAATTTCTTCTGCCCAAGTTCTTTAAGTTTTGCAGCTGCGAATTTGAAGTCTTCATCTTCTTCCATCTGTTTCAGTGTCTCCGGTATAAGTGAACCCTAAAATACAACACTCATAGTTCAATGACACATCCATTTCAAATTAATCTGTTACTAAGATACCTAATGTGACAGATTGATCGGTAAGCTCAAAAAGGTCAGGCACTGATCATAAACATAGCAGTTTTTGTTCCTCATTTATCCAAAGATGCTATATATCTAAAAGTTGGAAAAAAACCCTGGCTGAGTACACCCTAAAAATGAAAACTTTCAAATGTAACTACAGGAATGATCAACACCTGACAGGCATGGATCATGATAAGTCACCGGAGTCAATGAGATGACCTCAACAAATTATACAATCCTCTCAGATTATATATTTTGGAATGAAACTTTTTGAAAATAGACGGTTGTCTAATCTGCAGTAAAAGAAGTAGGTACAGTTTCTACAGTCATCTGGCCCAAAATATTGATGATTTCACATGGAGCTCAAATCCTGGCATTCAATTAAGGAATAGTTTAGCAAACCCAAAATTCACTCAGTTTGATCAGCAAAATGATTTGTGTCATATGACGAGAGCTTAAAGTTGGCATACAATTGCAAAAATGCCATTTTCAATGAAAATATCCACAAATTCAGGTGGTTTTCCTTTTAGAAAACATACAGCGCATGCGTCGAGCAAATTCATATTGAAGCATGTTTTTCATCTCAAAATAATACACAATATATATCATTTTCATTTTGCTCGACAAATGCGCACATCTTTTCCTGAGCAATAATTTGTATGACATTTGACAGTTTTCAGGCTTATTTTGAGAAAAAGGCGGGAAATGTCTTATTCATGATGTCATAATGCTATCCAATTAGGAATATTCTGATTTTGTTGACATAGTATACATGTACCTGGCATTTATTTTACTTTCTTAAAACGCTGATTACGGTTAATTCCAGACACATTTTGTAGAGAGACATTTTTTGGGCCTTTTTATGTATACAACCGTACCTTGTTCTTTCCATGCAGGTTTTTTAGAAAAAATTCTTTGATCAAATGATATGGACATCTGAAAACATGTACACTTTGCGTAATTATATATCCAATTAATAGTAATTAACAATAATTATATATCCAAAATACCTTGGTTCTCTCCCTCAGGTCCTGCAACCCCTCCCATTTTAGGGCCGGAGGAGGTTTTTGTGGGCGTGTCAGACGATGACTGTGTATGTCTATGGAGGTGTTATAATCAGGCAAATGCACATCTTTATAATGACTGCCTGATTTAGAGCTATACAAGCAGCAGGGGGAATATTCGATCACGTGACGGCAAATGTAACTAACAGAGGGTAGTCTCAGCATGTCTGAAAATATAAACATTATGTACATTGTATGTAATCTAAAATGGTAAAACTGTCAGTGTGCATGTATATGTACCTACTATTCTGTTTCATCAGGTCCAATGTCTTGATTTAGCTATATATAGCTTTAAGAAGAGACAATTTAATAAAAGCAGAGACACAAAGTGCTAGAAGGGGATAGGTGGTGGAGGGAATCACATCCTCCTGCTGGGGGGGGGGGGTCAATAAATACTTTGAAAAATAAGGACTGATTATGCAATTTTCACAGATTATTTCAGATTTTTTAGTTGCCCAAAAGGGTGGGGGTATTTAAAAGGGTTTCACAGAACATAATTGGACTGAAATATAGACTAGCATCATCGGAAACCCATGGTCAGTTGCACTATATTTAGGTAAACGTCGTGCGACCGACTGTGGATTTCCGACGATGGTAGACTAGCTGAAGCATAACAAACAATTCGTATTTCACCACAGAGACTTGCATACATATTTGTAGTTTGGTATGAAAATGATAGGACTAGGTGCAAAAGATTTTTCTTTCGAATCAGGGTGTTCAAATAAAAAGCAATATGTCCAAAACACGCTCAAGTCTTTCAAAACAAACTATCTCATCAAATGACGGTCTTTCAATAAAGATGGCTGGAAATTACCAAATCTTGTTCCAAAAATGTCTGTAAATATTAACCTACTTCTATACTTTGGGATACATGCCCACTAGCACACCCACACCTCTCCCAATAATTATTTAAGATTGGCATATCTCAGTTAATTCCATTAATGCTACATCATACGATCATTGAGATTGGTCATGGTTTGCCTATCTGGAATTTTGTATCTATAGTGTTTATAACCTCCAATGAATTTTTGAGTGATTATTGTTCTTAATTATTTTAATAATCAATTTTTAAAAAGTAATCAAAATTAATGATAAATTGTCACTTCTCTATTCTCTGTTTATTTTGAAACATCCACTTTATGACAACATTTTCTATATATGATAATATATCTTCTAATATTTATACAAATAATATATTTACATTTCCAATGTTTTTGCCTTTAATACCTTTACAAATTGTAATGATAGCCATTTCCTCATGAAAGTGCAGCAGTTGTAAACTGCAAGTGCATATAAATAAAGAACTACTTGATAAATATACTATGCCTTGCGAGTTGTCAATGTCCTTAAATATCTTTTCACGATTTTTGTGAGATTTTCGCTTCAATATTATGGCTGTAGCCATATGATGATTTTAGGACAAGGGTTATGGTGTAAAGGTACGATGAACTTAGGATGTGTCCTAAATTTAGGAAAGCCTCGAGAACCTGACTTAAGACTAAGACGTGTCCTAAGACATACTTGGGACACGTCTTAGTCCTAAGATAGCTTCGTGAACATGCCTGCTGATCCTCGTTAATTAAAGTGTCACTCACTGATCCTCATGGCTTGTCAAAAGTCTCAGTCTCTCTTTTCAGTTTCAGTGGCTAAATTCTTCGAAATTTAGTGTCTTTTGGGAAAAGACACATATCTAATCTCTGTCCTGATTTCACATTGCAGTTCAAAGCAGAGCATTGGAGCATAATTACAGGGCCTTTCAATGTAAACATGTAAATTTGGTTTGCCGCTACAGTCGAAATACATTCATTTGTAAGATATACATTTTAATCAGGTAACATTTGACCTTTTTATATAAAAAGTACAAGACAATATGTAATATCAGACCCATTGAATACAATGTCTTATGAGAACATATTCAATGGTGGATTTGGGGGTATGGGAATTACACCCCGTCCCCCTTTGATTGAATTTTTTAAATTATTAAAATGCACCCGTCCCTCGTGTTGTAGGAATTATCCCCTTAATTAGCACTTCATATCTGGAATCAAACAGCGGATGTTACATCATGATTGATGGAGAACTGATCCTTGTTATTAAAATGCTGCTCAAAGATCACTTGGCACAGGTCTACTTCTTTTCAGTTTCAATATCCAAATTTTCATAACTCAGGGTCTTTTGGGAAGAGAAACATTCTTAATCCCTGTCCCGATTTCACATTGCAGTTCAAAGCTGTGCATTGTACCATAAATGCAGGCCTTTTCGATGTAAACACTATAAAAGCCTATCAATGCAATCGAAAGTTGACTCAGATGACGTCATAAGCTACGGGCGATAACTCGCGTCACAACACAATTATCAATTACTCAGGTTTGATAGCACTGTGTAAATCACGCCAAGTGATTTTCGTCAAAATTTCCATGGAAATTAATCCATAAGTGTATGACAGACATTTTTCTGTGTAAAAGTCAAGTTTTAAGAAAATCACCGCACTTGACCTTTAAAATTTAAAATGGAACTAAAAAATTCAGGGGGCAGGCTCAAATCACGGTCCGTTGCATTTTCTCCTTTCCTCTTACATTTAGCAGGTCCAGCACAATCTCTATATTTATAGCTATACGGCTTTATAAAGCTCTTTGAAATAGCTTGATTAAGCTAGTTTAGACTGAATTTCTTAAGAGCAATGACATTGCTAAGAAGTCGTGAAATAATTTTTGAACATGTTTATATTTTGAAATAACCACTAATTTAACTACTCTAGAGCTAGAAATAATCTTTTTAATCACCTTTTCATGCTTGACTTGGTCAATATTGATACAAAATTGTCATAAGATAAGATAAGAGGCATAACAGTAAGACAGTTTATAAAGAAGGAAATTCAAAAAAGAAAGAAAGTTTACAACATTAACTACAGGTTACATAGACTGCAAACTGCATGTGGATGCAGCATGTTGGGGACACAAGTACATACATATATGAATTATATTATTATGCATTGATGTTAATTTGCCTTTGCAAACTAATATAAATATCTTTTCAGCTGTTCATAAATTTATTATAGAAGAAACTAAATTACTTGTAGATTTGTTTAATCATTGTACATTTTACCTGTTAATTATTACCTTGCATGACAGGTTGTAATATTTTAGAAAAGGGACTTGTAAATTGTTAGAATTTGTTCCCAATCTTTTGATTTGATCAATAAAAAACATGTATGTTCAAAACAATAACCTGTTCAAAACAATAAGTTCAAAACAATAACCTGTTCAAAACAATAACCTTACTACACCTTTATAGAATTTTCATGAATAGAGAATTTCTTTTGTGTTGCTAACTCTCCACTGCCCTGTCAGTGTGTGCATTGAAGCGTAGATAAGTAGGATGACTTTACAAAGTGGAATATGATTCTTTTGATCCTCATTGATGTTTACTCTATATGCTGAAGATTGGATAACTGTTAATGTTGCTTTTTTTTTTTTAATAATCCTAAACTTTTGACAATTCTGAATGAAAATTCTCCCTAGGAATCTGCTACACCAGAGAAATTTGATATGGATGAAGAGTTGTGGATTATGTCTGTACAGTAATATTTTGAAATAGAAAACTTTCAAATTTACTTTGGTAGTAAAAAAAAAAATGCAGTTTTAGTAGAAAGCGTTCTGAAAAAATTAAAAACCCCTGCTGGAGTCAAACCCGCAATTTACAGTTCAGCAGTCGACATGCTAACCTACTGAGCTACGCAATGATATTTGAAATGAATAGAAGTCAGCCATTATGATGATGTTGTGTACCTCCTTAAGAGATGTAGTTTAACAAGTATTTTTGTTTACAATGTGTTGTATGGAGTACAAGGATGAAATATTTCCATTCACTGAACATGGTGAAATAAGATTTGTGTGTTTTTAGAAACTGATTTGACAAAAGATTTGAAATACTTAATTAAATCAAGCTATTTCAAATAGCTTGATAAAGCTATCTATAGAGATTGTTCTGGGCCTGTTTAAAGCCACAACTCAGCCCCTGACACTAAAAAGTGAAAATGCCTGCTAGTGGATAAAGATACTGGGTTGATGTCTTCACGATGTGGAGACATTCAAGGAGGGAGGAATGTGGCGGTCAGACAAGGAGGGAGGAATGTGGCAGTCAGACAAGTTTGATCGCTGGTGTCCAGATAGCTCTGACACACAGGCACGTGACGTTTTGAATATCTATAATAAAAAAAATTGTCTTCCTGTAAATATAATATTATGTTTACAGGAAGACAATTTTTTTTATTACAGATATTTAAAACGTCATGTGTCTGTGCTCTGACAGTTGGTAAAGCACCAGACTCAACATTCACGGGGCCAAGGATTTAATCCCGATCTGGTCCGTTGCATTTTCCCTCCATCTATTGATCAGTTTCAAAATAGCTACATCAAGACCCAGGCCTAGGTTTAAAGCAACCTGAATATTATACTTCTGCCCTTAGATCCGCTCACATATACAGTCAATGAAGTTTGACCGTGCTATATACAGATTATATATGCGAGTGGATTTTAATCAGATAAGGGAAGAAAATATAGATGGTAAGCGAACACTTCAACGGTAAGTGACACTGAACACTTATTATTTATCAGTCGTCCTTCACTTGCTGTCAAACATGTACATGTAAGTTACGGGATGGTCATTTCCTTGGATAGTATCAACACGAAATAGAAAATGCATCACAAATATATGTCTCCTTTAATGAACAATCATACCTTAGTGGTCTTAGTGTAATGCTATATGGTCTGCTGTTCTAATTCTTGTCCACTTCCAAGACCTCTGATCACGGCCTCAGCTGTGATGACCGGAAGTAGAACTGTTATGAAAGTTCACGACAAGAGGCGCAACTTTCATTTTGTGAAATTGTTCACGTGACTACAATCTAATCACATGATGTAAACAATAGAAACGTACAACCTTTGCCACCACAACGATATTCACATGTGTAATGATAGCATGATACAAGAACAAAAAATAAATAAATAAATAAATCATTAAAAATCAAAAAAATTAGAAAAGTAGGCTGATCCCCTGTGTAGAAAAGGAAGGGAAAAAATTAAATAAATAAATAAAAAAAAAAAAAACAAAAAAACAACAACCCCCAAACCAGATAGCAAGACTACATCGGCCCAACGTTGGTTGTCGATACATTTATTACCAGACTGTTAACAGGCACTGTCCCTTGGTGCCCCCTGTAATCAAGTCAACAATTCATACTTTCTTTAACACTTCTACAATTGTTTTCATTTATATAATTAATTAATTATTCTATTCTAACCTCGATCCCTGCTTTAGCATTTAACATTCAGAATAACTGGATCCTGCATGTACATGTGTTTTCTACTTGCATGCTATACTTACTAACCCAGATAGCAAGACAATGTCGGGCCAAAGTTGGCCCAATTTTTTTTTTACAACGTTGGGCCACTGTTGGTAGTCCTATGTTGCCCCACGGTCATTTTGCTCATCGGCCCAACATGTTGGCATACTGTTGGGCCAATGTAGGTATAATTGTAAGCCAACTTACAGCCAATATTGGTAGTTGGTTGTTTTGGTTGGCCCGATGTTGGCCCCTTGTTGAAATGATGGCATTATTGTTGGACCAACGTAGATAATATTGTAAGCCAACTAACAGCTATGGCACGCCAAATTCACAAAAATGAGCTAAATATAGTTTCACAGTTGATAAACTAGGTTTATCGACTGTAAACTATAGTTTACGGACCGTAAACTATAGTTAACGATTCGTTAACTATAGTTTTCATCCGTAAAACTATATTTAATGGTTGTAAACTATAGTTTACAAATGCTAATCCAAGTTTATCTGTCTTTGAATAAACGTTAACAATAGATTTTGCTGATAAATACAGATTCACATTTGTAAACTATAATTTACATTCGTTAACTATAGTTCACAATTGTTAATCCTAGTTTCACAAATTGTGATACTATATTTATCAGATAAACTATGTTTAACATTCGTTAATTATAGTTTTTGATCGTAAACTATAGCTAACTGCCATTTTTACTCATAAACTATATCTTACAAAACTGTGTTTATCACTTTTTTGTGAATTCGGCGCATTAAATGACTATAAACTATATCTTACAAACCGTAAACTATCATTTACATTCGTTAATAATAGTTTAGACTTGTAAACCGTAGTTTACAATCGTGAAATCGTATTTATCAGATAAACTATGTTTTGCAATCGCTAATGATTGTTTTCATTGTTAATTATAGTTTACGCTTGTGAAACATAGATTATCTGTTAACTATGGTTTACAGATGCGAAATATAGATTAATGTCGTTAACTATAGTTTATGGTCCGTAAACTATAGTTTACAGTCGATAAACCTAGTTTATCAACTGTGAAACTATGTTTAGCTCATTTTTGTGAATTTGGCGTGCCATAAACAGCCGACGAATAGACTGGTTGGTTATAGGTTGGCCCTTCATTGTTTGAAAGGGTGGGTCGGATATTGGTGGTTATTGATCTAAAGCTTCTTTTTTGTTCGTCAATATTGTTGGCTACACTAGTAACTTACATTTATCAAACCAAATTGAATGAATACTTGTTGAAAATATATTTGTAAATTATACTTTAATATATTGACTTTTCCCATGATTGTTTGAAAAAAGTACAATGCACATTTTGACCTGCATTCATTATTAATGCATACATTTAGAAAGAAAACATTACAATTGCAAATGGTTCGCTGTAAAATGATTTTTTTTATATGAATTAAATTGTCAAAAGTTACAACATAGGTTTGAAATAGATGATGGTAGACATTTCTGAAAAATAATGATTTAAAAGTTTTTAATCCTGGCTCACTTCCTCACTGTCCATCTGTTGCCTTTTCCGCTCGTTCTTTTTCCTCCCTTTGTCGCCTCCCCCATCTCGATCTTTGGCGATTTCATTGTCAGTTACACCACTACAGATTTTTTTTTTATCCTGACAGCCTCTGATTGAAAATACAAATAATTTGGTATTGAAAACAAAGCAAATACTGGTACAGAATCCAACATATGGATCATATAATTAGGTCTTTTAAAGACAATAACGTATATTACAAAAGCATATCATCTATAAACCTTAGTATCTTTATCAAAAAAACATGATCATGTATACAATAAACAGTAGATGGAGACAAGCTGAGAGAAAGATGTTCAATGCTCTATAACTTACTTATTATGTCTCTTAATTCTACATTTGACAGCCCTCTGTTTGTTCCTTTCCCACTCCAATTCCATTGAGCACTAAGGTTGTCACCATCAAAAAGGACAATAATCTCCGAACATATGTTTGAACATTATCGCCTCCGATGCATATAAGTTTTCCAAGCTTTAAACAAAAGGTATATTTATATTAGTTAACTGAAAAGACCGTTAGATACATGTACAAAATAATAAATGTATAAGCAGTTTATTATAAATGTACAAAACAATTGAAAACAGCAGAGCAACAACCAAATAATACAGGCACCTTGCATTGGGAGGGGAGTTATACTTATATTTACATTAACTTCTAAGTGCCATTGAGCATAAACATGATAAGAATAGGAACAATTTATACAGTAAATTTTAAATATATTAAAGATGATTATAAATATATTCATACTTACATCTATTTTAAGAAGCAGCTGCATTTAACAGTTGAATACTCCAAAATTTTAAACTCCCACTTCTTACTTGCTCTGCATATTGACAGTTCCACAGTTTGGTGTTTTAATCGCTGCGACTCCCCAGTTTTAGCAACTCGCCTGACCTTTGTTTCAATGTAATTATAAAACTGGTTGGGTTTTACGTTCATATCCTGTCTCGGGGAACTTATACTATCATAATTAAAGAAAACCTTTTCCAGTCTTCTAATGCAACTCTCATGAATGAAGCCATGTACATGTAAGATTGAATTAAAAGTTTGAGCTTAGGATTTTAAAACTGAATAAATAATCATACACCCGCTTAAATTCAAAGAATAGAACAAAAAACTTGCTGATGTGTTGTTCTTAACAACAAATATAAATTAATGCAGTCATCCAATTACATGCAATCAGCATGGACAAAGAATGTCGTCTAAATATTTCATAACCTGTCTCTTAAATTCAGCATTCTTTAATGTTATGCAATCAAATATCTTGCAACACAACCATTGCGGCAGCATCAATATAGAAAGTTTACAAACGTGGAACCAACGTTGGCCCAACGTAATGCTCCCCTAGTTCGCAATACAATGTTCGGCCAACATTGGACTTGAAACACTTGATATATAAGAGAACTCATGCTAACATCGGGCCAACGTACTATTACCAGCTTAATTAAACATCTTTGTTAAAGATGCATTACAAACGTTGGGCCAACTTCAGAATCCCAACATCTTCGGAAAATAAAGCAAATAAAAGTTGATTTACGTTGGACCAGCGTTGGGCCAACATAGAAATCCCAACATGGTTGAGAAGATTGGCATGGTAACATTGGCCCAATGTTGGCCCAACGTTGTCTACACCACGCCCACCATCCAACCATTTACCAATGTTGTCTATACCCCACGCCCACCATACAACCATTTACCAATGTTGTCTACCCACGCCTACCATACAACCATTTACCAATGTTGTCTACCCACGCCTACCATACAACCATTTACCAATGTTGTCTATACCCCACGCCCACCATACAACCATTTACCAATGTTGTCTACCCACGCCTACCATACAACCATTTACCAATGTTGTCTACCCACGCCTACCATACAACCATTTACCAATGTTGTCTATACCCCACGCCCACCATACAACCATTTACCAATGTTGTCTACCCACGCCTACCATCCAACCATTTACCAATGTTGGCCCAACGTAGTCATGCTATCTGGGAAACTATAATTATACTGATTTGATTACGATTTTATATGTATTCACGCAACACTATCACTATCCGCTGTCTCTGAAACTGGCACTGTCCTTAGATGTGTGAATCAGTCTGGTTATTTTATTGTATATATATATTATGTTGTTAATTCAAATCTTGTCTGCAATCAGTATTTCACACACACACACACACACACACACACACACACACACACACACACACACACATATATATATATATATATAGATGTGCTTAGATGTGTGAATCAGTCTGGTTATTTTATTGTATATATATTATGTTGTTAATTCAAATCTTGTCTGCAATCAGTATTTCACACACACACACACACACACACACACACACACACACACACACACACACACACATATATATATATATATATAGATGTGTGCAGTGCAGAAGTGTGAATTCTGACAGTATTAGTACTTCTGAATGATTGTTATTTATTTTAATTGTTGTAATTAATTGCTTGTTAACCTGTAACCCCCCCCCCCCCCCCGGGCCCTTGATTGGTGAATAAACATAAATAAAAATATATATAGTGTAATATTGGCGTTGGACCATTATCATTGGCCCGACGTTGGGCCAACACAAAATGCAGGATGTTGGAAATGCGATGTTAGCTCGGTGTTGGTTTAAACTATGGAATAATGTGGAAATGAATAACGATTATGTACTCTCCCCGTGACAATTGCTTGCAATTGGTTTATAGGGTATGTAGAAAACTAAACGAGGGGCTCAATGGGTCACATCGCTCACTTTACTGGCCCTGCTGTTAGCGCTACAATATACGAATATGATTTTTCAAAGATTTATTCCCCAATCTATATATTCCCGTGAAAAAAATTTGACCCCATGTTGTGGCTCCAACCTAACCCAAAGGATAACGACATAACCGAAATTGAATTGACCCGATATGGGGATGTCTCAAGCCTATAGTATACCAATAAATGACTTTAGTAACTTGAACTTGCTGTTCTTCAGTAGGTCAAGGTCAAAGATCATACTAAAATGAAAGGTCTTGTCATAAGATATCTACATACAAAATATGAAAGATCTACCCAAGTTCTGGACTCAGATTTTCTTAAAAGTAGATCAAACTCTAAGGTCAAGGTCACAAGGTTAAAATGTTTTAAATGCCAGAGAGGTCTTGTCACAAAGAATGCACATATGAGTACCTTATCACTCACGATTCAAAAGTTATGAGCAAGGTTAAATTATCAGACAGAGTGAGACAGCCAGGTAAAAATAAATAAAAACAATATGCCCCCATCTTTAGTCTCAGGGGCATAAAAAAAAACTGAATCCACACAACTTGGGAACATTTGCTTGTCGGTATCATTTAGTGGCCCTGCTATTCTTGAAAATACTTTCAATAAATATATAACCCTACGGGATTCGGGTTAGAAGAGATCTTCAGTACCCCTTAAAGGCGACTAAATGGGGCGGTCCTTCGGATGAGACATGAAGAAGGGTGATGTCGTCCCGAAAATTTATCAATTCACTGTTGTTCGTGTCGTTGGTCATTTTTAGTGCTTTTTATATCCTTATTTATTTGACCTCGTATAGATCTACTATTAGATCCAACACTTCGGATGTTGAGTATTGTTGAATTCTAATGATAGATAGATAGATAGATAGATAGATAGACGGACGGATGGGTGTGTATGTGTGTGTGTGTACATTTGTATGTGTGAAAAGCAGTATATGTAGTTATAAAGTTAATGGTGAGAACCACAGCGAAAGATGTGTTTGTAATTAGCTTCCCATTGGAAAACTGTTCACTCATCTATACAATTTTACTAGCGGTAAAGATATTATGTATGTTTAAAAGTTAAGTAAAAGTTAATTATCGCGTCCGAAGCAGTTAGGAGTTCATTTTAGCAATGTAAATGCTTTATAGAGACGATATAAAAACAAGAGGCCCACAGGCCTTATCGGTCACCTGAGTACTAGTGAAGAAGTATCACTACTCCCAAGGGCTATGGTATCTTTAAAAAATAACCCTGTTCTGAATATCTAAGCTAAATTCTAATGTTCAGCAACAGTATAAAACAAGATTCAATTCCCTCAAAAGTGCATACACTGATGAAAGGCTTTACGTTATATGATAGGTGTATTAACATTAAAACATTAAAAGATATGACTAATTTGGACCCATCCTAGAGTCAAAACCCTGGGTTGTAAAATTAACCAATTTTTGTGTACCCTTTTCTGCTATTCCTAAGTATGTATTTAGATTTTATACAGTATCAGCAAACTTACACATAAATATCATATACTAAGTTTGGCCCCACTCTGGGGTCAGAACCCTTTCCCAGGGATTATCAAATTTACAATTTGGATCAAGGACAATTCAATTGAAATCAGATCCTAGAATACGCTCACAATCGCTAAATTACGCAGAGTATACGGCGCGGATCTAAGAAGTCCGATTTTAATTAGATTGGGGTAAAGGACTATACCTGCTCTCTTTAAATATCCATTTAGTTTCAATTTAGTATAATCCCGTGGGGATCCGGGTTAGAATAGGTCCTCAGTACCCCTCGCTTGTCGTAAGAAGCGACGAAATGGGGCAGCCCTTCGGATGAGACCGCAAAAACCGAGGTCCCGTGTCACAGCAGGTGTGGCACGATAAAGATCCCTCCTTGCTCAAAGGCCGTAGGCACCGAACATAGGCAATAATAAATTTTGCAGCCCTTCATCGGCAATGGTGACGTCTCCATATGAGTGAAAGATTCTCGAGAGGGGCGTTAAACAATATTCAATCAATCAATTAAGTATCAATAACACCGAAGAAGATACTATTTTAAAAAGTGTTTTACACATATAAACACTATTTAGTTAGTTTGGCCCCGCCCTGGAGTCAGAATGCCTACCCCGGGGATCATGAAATTTACAATTTTGGTAGAGGCCTTCCTGCTCTACATCACTATGCATTTAGTGATCATCAAATTTACAATTTTGGTAAAGTACTACCTGCTCTTTTTAAATATCCATTTAGTATCAATAACATTAAAAAGATGCTATTAAGTTCGGCCCCACCGTGGGGTCAGAACCTCTACCCCAAGGATCATGGAATTTACAATTTTGGTAGAGGATTCCCTGCCCCTACATCACTATGAATTTAATTTTTCTTAAACGAAAGTGGTTCTATAGAGAAGAAGGTTCAATTTTGGGCAGTTTTTGCCCCGCCCCTAGGAATCCTGAAATTTGCTATTTATGTCCCCTTTGTTCCAAAGATGCTTCATACCAAATATGAAAAGAATTGGAATCATGATAGTTATCAAGAAGTTAATAATTTCTATTGTTCACACATTCAATAACTGACCATTTTGGATCCACCCTGATACCACAACCCCTACCCCTAGGATAATCAACAATTTTAGTAAAGGACCTCCTCTTTCTAAATATTTTTATTTCGTTTCAATTTAGTATCAATACCAATAAAGGAAATGTTATTTAAAGTAATACCCGCTGTAACAGACGGTATTTTTCAACTATCCAATTATGTATCAAATAACACCTATCGGTATAACTAATATAATCCCCAAGATTTGAAGCAAGATTTCAGCAAAATAAACAAGGGGATAATGTTTGAGAGCACACCTATAACCGCCATTGCTCGTATACACGGACACAGGAACGATGACTGCCGAAAATAATCGGGTTGCTGAGACCGACGTCATATACAAAGATGGAAACTGAAACTACACGTTTTGTTTGTTTTAAAATATCACATCCTTTCCTGAATGACTAAAAGTACTAGTTAATGAGCAGTGGCGTATTTAGAGGGACGCAGCCGGCGCCTCCCCCCCCCCCTTAAAATTTTCAAATTTAAGGTAAATCGCGGTATCTTGTTTCGGTAAAAGTACTAAACGATAAAAGAAGCAATGATTTCTTCCACTCCCGGAGAAATAAATGACAAAACCTTTGATTTCTTAAATTACTTTATTGGGAGAACCTAATTTTTTTTTTTTAAAACCTTAAAATTCCAATGCGTCATAGGCGTAAAGAATGGCGGTAATACACGCTATTAAATTTGTGAAACAGTTTTGCACACACACCCTATTTTATGTGTTCAACAAACATTCTGTAAATAGTTCATGGTATATCTTTATAATATGGAATTACAGAAGAGAGAGAGAAAGATAGGTGTATCTGTGTGTAAAAAGTACCGAAAGAGTCCGAAATGAAAAATTGAAATTAAGGCCCAATCATTCGTTCCTATCTTGGTCCAGCACATTCCGTTCCCGGCCCAAACCTTAGACCCCCCCCCCCCCCCCCCCATCAAAACCGTTCGTTACCAAACCGTTTAGCGTTCGTTCAACGTCCCACTGGTACTATTATACCTCAGTATGAGAATTCTATGCAACGCGTAATCTGATTGGTCTAGACAGTCACGTGCCAGGGATGACAACTTCATATATCCCTCTCAAACATCATATCTCCCCATCATATTTATATTACTCCCAATCTCTACCCAGAGTTATCGTTCCCGCTACGCTCCACAAATGTTGTAGCGCAGCTTTTAAAATACGCCCTCTGGTGAGAGTTCAAGTCATTCTACTTTCATATTTCGTCTCTGATACAATTAAATCACCTGGTTTTGGTTAATACAACAACAAGCAAGTAAATTAGCATTCATAGAGAATGGGCATACCAAAACTGGTTATCATATCACTGTATTTCGTTGTTTGTGCCTTCTACGTACCGTAATACGTTGACGACGCGGTGTTACCGTTAGGGCGATCTCAGCTACATACAATGTATAGATGAGCGGACTCCAATTTCAATTAAATGCACTTTTGTAGTCTTGCTTTGTTTCGGTATAATAAACAATTTATTGCATTTATGCCCGGGAGATATGAAGATTTATTCACCCAAGAAATATAATATTCCCCTCGGGGAATATGATTTTTCTTGGGTGAATAAATCTTCATATCTCCCTCACTATCATGCAATAAATGTATATTGTTATACGCTTGTGGTAGATATTCAAATGCCTTAGATAGATCCAACAACATTGTATTGCAGCAACATATTTATTTGTAGCTATATATAGCTAGTCATCTAAAGTGATTTCTTACACTCCACTAAATTTTTAAGTAGATTTGATTGACAGTCATGTCCCCTTCAAAAGGCACGCAGGTAATTATTATATACATGTTCTCGAAATAAACCGAAAGCTAGTTTATACAAAACACTAACTGGTCTATAGTTTCCCTCTTACTTAGGGGGTCATCTTTTTTGAAAAGAAGTGACTTTGGCTTCTTTCAGACGGTCAGGGATAAAACCAGAAAAAATTCTTAAAAGACCCCCATCTTTTTCAATTTCACAAGAATTTCAATCGTTTTGATGCAAGACTACTGAATCCAAGATTGACCGCTTTCCCGGAATGTATCAATCTTTGCTCACAAAACGTTAGATAAAGTGCATGTACGTCGCTGGTATGAAGTTTGCACAAATACAAAGGTGTCAGAAATGGAATCCCGTTGAAGTAAGTACACTTTCGTAGTGTTGATGACTGAAAAGGTGAGGATAAATTGAACCTTATATTTATTGCATTTCATTTATTGATAGAACGATTTACTGTTATAAAACACCAGTGATATTTTTAAGTCCGATTCTTTTACAAAACCGACAACTACTTTCTATGTAATACACCTGTAAATAGCTTCATCATCATACCTCTGTGTGCTATGTAATACACCTGTAAATAGCTTCATCATCATACCTCTGTGGGGTCGTAGATCGCACATGTAACTGAGAAACATATATTTAATTACAGTGTTCTAATTTGATCTGTTTGTGATTGCAGATAGGATTGGTTCATAATATTATATATATATATATATATATACAAGTCTAGCCACATCTAAACTTGAGAGTTATCTGTGTAGGAGACCAGACAGATACAGACAGGTATGTGTGTGTGTTGTTTGCGACGTATTGAACACTAGTAGTATAATGGAAATTTATATTTCCAGATTTTATTCAAACAATTTGCAATTTTGGAACGCTTAACAGCAAACCTGTCCGGGGTTAGCCAATTCGTTCACTATCATTTTTACCAGATAATAATGTTCTAGATTTTATATTACATACAAATATTATCATTTAGCCACGGTGGCCGAGAGGTTAGAGCGTTCGCCCCGCATGGGAAGGTCGGGGTTCGAATCCCGGCCGCGACACACTTTTAGGTTGTTAAAAAGGGAGTGACAGTACCAATGCTCGGCATTAGGTGTGAATGTCACGGGTCCTCGGAGATGATCTTAAAACGGACGACCCGTGTCACAGTAGGTGTGACACGCTAAAGAACCCTCACTGCTCAATGACCGTAAGCGCCGAGCAAAGGCCTAAATTTG
This sequence comes from Ostrea edulis, assembly GCF_947568905.1. Classification (NCBI taxonomy): domain Eukaryota; kingdom Metazoa; phylum Mollusca; class Bivalvia; order Ostreida; family Ostreidae; genus Ostrea; species Ostrea edulis. Next base: position 9,364,124 of record NC_079169.1, read on the forward strand.
AAGCCCTTCACCGGTCTTGGTAACGTCTCCATATGAGTGAAAAATTCTCGAGCGAGACGTTAAAGCTGACATGAATTAATAAATACGTACACCTTTCTCATCTTATCCGCCATATTTCTTTCAGGTAGCCTACTTTACTCTACCCGTATATACCCCAAATGTGATTGTCACACCTGAGTGATTTTTCTAGGTGGACTCGACCAGTGCACATCTCCGATAGTAATATATAGGGAATGAGAAACATATAAAATAACATTTTAAAACATTATGCTTTGCTCAAAATTACAAAATATTGATTGTATACTAATGCAACATTCTGGAAGTTTAGATAAGTTAGACAAAAATGCAAAAAAACAAAACAAAACCAAACAAAAAATTTCTTGCACACTTGTAAGTGCATGCACGTATTAGCATTTTTTAATAAAATAAATGCGGATAAATCATTTGCCAATTACATACTGATAGAATGGAATAGGCAAAGAGCATAAAATATATTATTTATATCAATTCTTGCAAAATAAAGGTGCATGCCATATGCATAATATGCAATGCACAAGGTATAATCGCCAAAAAAAGTATCAAATACGGGCATCTATTCAACAGGTATCGGAGATGTGCACTTACCGGAAATATTAGATTTTCTTTATTCTGATAAATCCACGAAACAAAATGATAAACTCCATTTGTATCTCGTTAGAACTTCACAACACGTTCTCATTCCATTATACAGACTGCGACACACTTCACCCGTGCCAAACAGTGTGTCTTCAATCAGGGGAGATGTCAGAGTCGAAATTTTTTCCTGTATTGAATGCTTGTCTGGTCGAGGTTTTGCAATTTATAGAAATGGGGAATCTAATATCTGGTTGGATATATTGCGTGCACATTTCAAAATTTCTCGATGATCATATACAAACTTGGATATACAAATAAGGGAATAATGATCGAAAATATACATCTGTGTGCAAATGCGTGTATTACATTTGCAATCCATAATAAACAGTTCATTACACAAAGACACATATGAAAGGAAATTTATAAACGAAAATATAGTTTTGTTGTCTCTTTTGGAACCACATACTTATTTACGGTCTCTGTATGTCCATATTCATTGAGAGAGAGAGAGAGAGAGAGAGAGAGAGAGAGCGTCCTACTTCGATTTTTAATATATCATTTCACAGAAGGAAAGAAAATTGATCACTTATATAAATGTAAGCTTTCAAGCATTAAAAATTTCCAGCTATTTAAAAATTTGCGATTGACAATATATTGGAAACTTACAGGAGTTGATGCTTATAATTGAATTCATTACAAATTTAAAAAAAAAATATTAGTTTGAACTGTGCATGTAGAAAATACTGACTTTGTATGTTAGAATAACGGGAAAAAAGGAAATTGTCAAAAAAAGTGGGGAAAGCAGACCAGCCTTCCTGCCCACCCCAACCCCCTGTTTTTGTGCCTGAAACAACATATCAATTCGTGTCGAAAGAAAGGTGCATATCTACATTTCATTAAATTCCAAAGGAGCTCGAATTTATGTGTTCCCCTATTAATTATCTTGTATGCAAGATTCGTTCCCGAATTTAGAATCATGCTTTCAGTCAGAGCAGAAATGAATTCATTTTGAAGTACATCTTGTTTGAATGCAAATGTTGGGTTTCTTCTTTTTTATTTTCATCAGACTCATTAGAAACCCCTCTCCCAAACTATGCAGCTTTGTTTTTATTGAGATCTAAATCGATATAAATGAATCCGGATATAAATTATATAATGTTTTTTCGTGATCATATAGATATTGATACTGATAATGAAAAAAGAAAATGTTTATACTCTTGCCTTCTGCATATCCTACTAATGCATTACAGTATATTGACATTGTATCATATCAAATAAAAGCTCAACACGAATTTTACTGATTTATGCATACTAACATCTTATCGAATACATTTGAATTTGAAATTTCTACGTACAGCGGTATGGCCATTGCGCCAGATCTACGAAATGAAAATATTTATGAATAAATTACACTCAAGCCTCAAAGTAATCATTATGGCATGTTACAGAAACGTTAAAACACACAAATGCTATAGTCCTGCAATGCATGCATGCGATTTTTTTTTAATACATGTATTTATGTATTCATGAATGAAGTTCCTACGCTTGAAAATATCTTGGTCTTTATGCATTTTGTTTTGTGATTTTGGTTTACCATTCCTTACACTGTGTAAATGAAGGAAAACTTGGTAAAGGGTGCAATTCTACATGCACCATACAATTAGTATACATGCATGTGTTGCAAAACAAAATGTACATGTAATAACCAGACATGTATTGTCATTTTTCATGGGGGGGGGGGGGGGGTACAACAGGGAGAAAAATGGAAAATTGGATTCTTCAAAATTTCTTGCCATTCAAAATAATAATTAAAAAAGATGAACGAAAACAGCAACAAAATAAAACAAAACACCCAAACAAACCAAGATGTTTTGTCCGATGTTCAAAGTCCTAATGTGGGGTGAAGGGTTAAAGAGTCTTTTACTTTGACTACCTCAATAATTTCCCCCTTTTCTTCAATCGTTGGGGGTCGGATGGGGTGGTTAGAGTCCTCTACTATGAGTGCCTCATATCTTCATTTTTTTAATTGGTGGTGGTGTGTGTCTTCTACTATTATATCAGAACTTTCAAGCTGGGGTAAGTGGGGGAGGGGTTGTCACTCAATGTATCTTTTATTTGCATTACAAAGTAACAAAAAATGTATATTGTTATTAAAGGTGGGTGACAGACACTCTTGTCCTCTCCCCTTGATGTTTGATAACGACGCATAATATGATAAACTCGATTATTACATTTTGCATTAGTACAATTTGCGTCGAGTTAGACGCAGAATGTAATAACGCAAAATGACATAGATATATAAGATCTATTGAGCGCCAAATTAGCATAAAATGAAGTAATTGAAAATAACATTATTTAAAAATATGTTTAATTTTTAATTAATGCGTGCTTTAAATGAATCAAATAAATCTGTATTATCAATTGATGAGAGCAATATTGCGTTACTAGTACTGTTCTCTTTTTATTGCATTAACGATATCATTTGTCTTAATAAGAGCACGATTATTACAAGATCATCGGTTCTCTCTCTCTCTCTCTCTCTCGTCGTTATCCCTCTCGTTGTTCTCTTTCTCTCTCTCTCTCTCTCTCTCTCTCTCTCTCTCTCTCTCTCTCATCCCATACACTCGTACAGTGTTGTATATGCAAATTTATGTACCTAAACGTTTTCCTGATTTATAAATCTGCAATACTCTGACCAGTAAATCATATGGTATAAGGATTCATGCACAATACAGGGTAAATATTATACTCTGATACTTCCCCTGATTGAAGATAGCTGATCGGCACGGGCTAAGTGTGTCGCAGTCTGTAGAATGGACAATGTTGTTTACTGTTGGAATGCAAATGGAGTTTATCGTTTTGTTTCATGGATTATGCAAATAAAGGGAGTTTTACTACTACTTAGAGTATTTTCGACAAGTGTACACGTACATCTGCGGTCCTTTACAGATATTACGAGTAGGCCCAGGTAAATAGTCGTCCGCATTCGATGCGTTTTCATGGCGAGCATACATGCCATTTTTATAAGTACAGTAGTATTTATGTCTTTGCCTTTTACTTGAAGTAATTGTGAATGGTATAGATTGTATACTCTTTGCTTATTCCATTTTATCAATAGATAAAAGATGAAATATTTCTCCGCATTTTTGTATAGTTTTGACATATTTACTGCAAATGTACGCACGTTCACGTAAAGAAAAGGCATTCTATATATATTTATCCAAATATATATATTTAGAATGATTTACTACTGTACAATATGTTTATTATAATTTTGAGCACTGCGTGGTGTTCCAAAACGTGATTTCATTTCTTCTTGATGTCCTATAAATTAGTATCGGGGATGTACGTGTTACCTGTCGAAGCTACCCGCACAGGTAAATCGAAGACACTGATATGAAGTGAAGCGTAGCAAAGCTCGTCCCCTTATATACCATGCGAACCCCGATACATATAACAATAGAAATTCCAACTAATATGGCGGATTAGCAGAGAAATATGGCGGACATATAGAATTATACTATATTTATTAATTCATGTCAGCTTTAAGCAAGATACAATCAATCAATCAATATTTTTAATGTCTGAAAGGCGACCCGTTGTGTTAATAGGACTTATTCTTCCTTTCTTCGTCATATCTTTCTTACTATTTTTACTTTCTTACTATTTTACCTGGGATTCTGATATTGGACGGGTAGATGCATTACCATAATCCAATATAATGATACTTTTTCAAAAAAAAAAGATCAAACTGTTAATTCGAATTTTCATTATAACCGCATTTAATTGATTTGATAATATTTACGATCGGTTTCACTGATATCAAACATTAGCGAGGAGAGAATGTGCTGGATTTGATTGAATTAATTTGTAAGTGTGAAAATTTTAAGCTATTTGAATTTCAATTTAAACTACATCTGTTTGATTTGATAACAATTGCGATTGGTATCCTTGATTAATGAAAAGGAAATGAATGATTTGACAAGATTTGAATTCATTAATAATTTCAAATCATTTTTATTCCATTATTATCGCATCTAATTAATTGGATAATATAATCGATCGCTATCTGATTCAAAACATAAGACTGAATGAAAATTTTTAAGGATTTGATGAAATCTAAATCTGTCGAAATTATTAAACTATTCAAAATGCATTATAACAAAGCTTTAATGAAATTTAACATATACGCATTGCTTTTTGAAGGAGAGGCATTTTAGTCCTCCTAATTCTAAATTTGCATCACCCAGTAAAATTGTACTTTAATCTCAAGTTTATTGAAAATTTGGTAAAAAGTAATACATATAGGTAATTCGGCTTCTGAATCTAGTGGTTTTTGCATGTGTAAATGTATTACCGGAGAAGTTTATTTTGTACATGTATATGTGCATGTAATGTTGTACAGTCAATCATGCACAGTTGACGTACTCTCTCAATGAAAAACTGCAAATACCAAATTATTTCGTGAGTGGCACTCAAGTGTCCTTTTTTATCACTATGCTCCAAATCTACTTTTCAGATAAAAAGATGAAATTTTACGTTTTTATCATAACGCTGCAAGCTACAGTCCACGCTATGAGCATCAGGCCATATGAAGTTCGAGAACTGCGTGGTTCTTTACACAATGCATACCGTCATGACGTAGAAAGAGATATAGATGGGGGTTTCCGAACTCTGTCCGTGCAGAATGACCTCGGGATTCTCTCGGAAATGCTGACGAAAACAAAGGCAAACACTGACATAAGTTACAGGGCAATGGTGAAAGACACGTATTCAGCCTTCAGTGCATCGGAAATCAGAGAATTGTTGCTCCTCCTTGGAAAATGATTCAAAAACAAGGAAAAATCATACTAACAGTACCACTACGATCACAGTTAAATTGAATAGCTATGACGAATCGGTAGTTGATTAGTTTATTTCTGTTTATCTCAGTAGTATTACGTGAATGATAATTATGTATTTTAATGATAATCTCATAAATCAATATGGCTGGATGTTTGTATGTTGGTATTGTATTGGTATGTGACACTTTAATGAAATATTTCTGATTCTGGTATTCTCTCACAGAGTTATTCAGGTTGTTCCTGAAAATTTGTTAGTCATATTGTTAAAAGTATTTATATCTAGTACTTGGCATATATTCTAACTCTATTCAATCTGGTACAAAAGCTTGATAATGTAACTTTTCCATCATATCAGTATGTTTATACAAAGTGTATGCTTTAGACTGGTATCTTAATAAAAAAATTACTTATCTGATTTCAAAAATTTTAAACGTTGCTAATAGGCAAATTTATTTTTTTAAAGAGTAGATATGGCGTTTGAAGAGAAAGCGGATGATTATATTTATATGGCAGTAAATGGTCATGGGACCACGGGTACAACGGTACATTAGTTGGTCGGGGTGTCTAAAATTATTCAAAGACGGAATATTTTCTTTTGGAATAGGAACTTGGATATCCGCTAAATGGGAGGGGTCTTATGAAATGCTTTTGGTTTTTTAAATTTATTGAATGGATAAAAAGCCTGCCAAATTAGACATTATTTGGTATATTATCACTTCACATTATTTCTAGCACGATTGGATCATTATATTTCCCCTCCCCAGAAGAGGACATATTGTTTTAGTGTGAATTCTTCTTCCTCCTCTTCTTCTTCTCATGCAAAGTTTGTCCGGGTCATAACTAAGTCTTGCTAAAGCCCGTTGCTGCACTTTCTTGGCACCAGTTGGATTTTGCTTTCGTCATCGCGTTTCCGGTTTATCGCCACCTATAGGCAAATAGGAAAAGAGTACCAATTCATTTCCCATAGACCTCAATGCTAACCTTTGGCCCTCTCACTAATTAATTATATCAATTTTAAAAAAAAATGACCGCAAACATTTCAAAGTTCATCCCAAGTGTTGATAAAAAACGACAAAAAATATATAGGGTCCCGTGCCTTTTATAGGCCATATTTGTACTTTTTTGCAACACATAGCAATCTGCAGTAAATTACACACTTCATTTGGGCAGACACGGGTCCCTGGATATACCAGAGGTGTAACATCCTAACTCGGTAATAATGCTTTACTCAGCAAGGAGGATGACATCCGCGGAATTCCATTTACAACTCCGATGGAAATCCATGGTGATGTGAACAAACCTTTAGCTCTGCTAAATGTAGATATGCATTTAGAAACGTGAAAACGACTAGCGCTGCTTTAATTACCTTCATCATATGATTAATATATATATCACAGACCTGAAATACACACCACATTTTATATTCAGTTTAAAGTATAAACTTCAACTTCACACAGCAGTAATGTATTGTGCGACCCGGCAGTGATCTGCAGTCTCACGAACCTAGTGTAGCCACTAGCTTTACATAAAACATCCACCACCTGTTTCGATATTCCAGGTCCTTTGAAAAATCCGCAGACTTGAAAAATCGACCCCATCTGGGAAACCTGCACGGATATATCATGGAACTCATTTCCTGGAAAAGATAATATGAGATCAAGGACAGTAACACACCGAATTTCAAGTTTGTCGAACATTTAGTTAATGTAAATTAAAACAAAACAAGAAATGCTTGTACAACATGTATGCCCCCATAGTGCAAAATTGAAAAGGGTTATACAATATACACATGAATCATTTCATTGATAATAGTTTAAAATATTGAGCACACAATATCTTCCTATGTCCAGAGTGGATTGACCATGTGACCTAAAATCAATAGGTGTCATATACTCCTTATGCTGACATGTGTACCAAATTTGGTGTCAATCAAACAAATGACTCTTAGAATATAGGAGACAATATACTACTATGTCCAGTTTAACCCTTGACCTCAAAATTAATAGGGATCATCTTCTGAAGAAACCAGTATACCAAGTTTGATATATGTTAAGCAAAGCGTTCTCCAGATATTGAGCGGACAGTGTATTCCTATGTCCAGTTTGACATTTGACCATGTGACTTCGAAATCAATAGGGGTAGTCTTCTCCTACTGATGTACCGGTGTACCAAGTTTGATGTCTGTCAAGCAAAGGGTTCTAAAGATATTGAGCGGACAGTGTCTTCTTATATCCAGAGTGGATTGACCCTTGAGCTTTTGACTTTGAAAATTAATAGGGGTCCTTTTCTATTCAACATCATGCCACATATGAAATATTATTACGATGATGTGAATGGTTCTCGAGATATTGAGCGTACAACATGTGGTCTACCGACCGACAGGTAAGCAATATGCCCCTCTTCTTTGAACGGGGGCATAACTAATATATGATTTAGCACGAAAATGTGAAGATAATGAACAGTGTGGTCAATTTCATAACTTCTATAAGGAATACAAAATAAAGAATTTGGTGAACATGAACCCCTGAATATACCAGATGTGGGATCAGGCGGCCGTTTCACCAACCGATCGTAGATCGTAAACGTAGACTTAAATGTGAACGTAGCACGTACGACCGTTTCACTAAAAGTTACGATTTGCGATTTACGATCAGTATTGATCGTAACCCTACGAGTGGTCTAGGTTTATCGTAAGTGCTCCTACATGCACGTAAATGAGCAATATGGCCGCCATGCTGGCCCCGTCTGAGATCATTTTGTGGTAGTATTTACCTGATCGAGTTTGTTTATGCTTTGTAGGAAGAAAACAATCCCAATGACTTGCAGTCTGCTTTTGCACAAAAATATTGAACAGTCCGAGCCCGAATCTTAAATCAATTAGAGTTGTCCTTCTTTGTTACGCACAACCACAGAAATGTCAGTCTCGCAGGGGTCAAATCCGTTTTGGGCCCGGGCTCTGTGATACTACAAATATAGTAAATTCATTGTAACACAGAGTTCGGGTCCAAAACGGGCCTAGCCCCTGTGACCAGTCTGCTGAAATAAATGTAAAGGCAATGCAAGAATTCATATTTTAAAAAGTGGGGGGGGGGGGGGGTCAATATATCAAACTTTGCATGTAATAGTATCGAGAACAGTTGTTAGAAAAGTAATAGGAGAGGGGGGGGGGTATAGCTACATATGCCTGCATCACCGTTAGATTACATAACTGTATATTTAACATTAGGCAGGATACAAGACATTAATATTCTCATGTTCAGAAATTAAGTTTCTTTAGTAACAGTTGATTTAATGATCCGAGACGTTGCGATTCGACGTACTCAGCTATTTTTTTTTTCTTGTCAGATCAATACCTTTGATACAACTGACTAACTGCATAATACATACACATTTTAAGGAAAATATGATAATAAAATGACTTGGTGATGGGAGAGGGGTTAAAATCCCAATTTTGCAAGTGGATCGTTTCTGTAGTTTTATGAAGGTCGTTAGAAATTAAACATACAAACTAGACCTATATGTATACACATACAAGGGAAGGGTCATTATCGAACCCTTGGGGTTCCGACCTCTTTTTATAAAGTGCACACCCGTGGGGATCCGGGTTAGAATAGGTCCTCAGTACCTCTTGCTTGTCGTAGGAGGCGACTAAATGGGGCGGTCCTTCGGATGAACTGCAAACACTGAGGTCCCGTGTCACAGCAGGTGTGGCACGATAAAGATCCATCCCTGCTCAATGGCCTTAAGCGCCGAGTATAGGCCTAAATTTTGCAGCCCTTCACCGGCAATGGTGATGTCTCCATATTAGTGAAAATTTACGAGAGGGAAGTTAAACAATATAAAAATCAATCATCATAAAGTGCAATATCAATAATAATTTTTAATAAATGATCTGGATTATACGTCATCACGTAAAGACGAAAGTTAGCATATGCTTACATGCCTAAGCGGAAAAATATATATAAAAGACAAACGCATGGGGAAAATAAATTTCAAGTCAGTTTAGGGACAAATTGAGCCCATGATTTGTTTGAAATTGATACAAATAAGTGAATAGATAATCATTAGTGTTACAGCATATTTTACAACAATGATTAAACGCCAGTGTACATATCCATGGTTTGATGCAGGATAAAATTTCCTTTACTTGTGTGCAATTTTATTTTCATTTTATTATTTCCTTTTATCAATATAATTTCATTTTCTTATTTTTTTTTTTTTAATCCGTTGAACATAGTTTACTTATTGAAGGAAATTTGGCCCACAAATCATGATCGATACATGACATTCAAAATTCTAAAATGTAAATCTTTTATGTTATTTCTTATATCACCCCTCCCCCCATTTTAATTACATGAAAGTCAATAAAAATTATTCTATCAATTGTTTAAACATTCTAGGAATTTTCTTTGTTACACTAGAGATCGGGCTCAAAATTTTCATTATTTTTGTTGTCAACTTGCATGGGGTACTGCAGACGATAAGGATATATTTAAAACCATGAGGAAATAATTAATGAATATTTCTGTCCATGGTAGGATTAATTTTAAATCTACCTCCATAGAGAAAAGAGTTCTAAAAAGTCAGACGTAAATCGCAATCGTAAGTGTTACGACTACGATAGGTTTCGTGAAACGCTCGTATACGTGCGAGTCAAATGACCTTAAACGTAATCGTACGTTTACGATCTACGATCGGTTAGTGAAACGGCCGCCTGGTGCCTAGGTGAAGTAAGCATCTCCTGTCGACCGGTCACACCCACCGTGAGCCCTATATCTTTATCAGGTAAACGGAGTAATCCATAGTCAGAATTAGTGTGCTAAGAACAAGCATCTATATTTATGAAAGAATTCGAAAAATCATAAATGCACTCTTTGAATACTTTTTTCTAAAGAGCCAACTCTTTAATTTATTGAAAGGTTCTTCCTCCCATGTATGATACGAATTTTAAAAGTTAAAAAAAAAATTGTTAAACTTTCACTCACCATTCATGTCCATCCGGTAGAATAACCGAAGAAACGAAATCAGATAGTCTCCATACAGGTCAACTTGAAACCAGGGAGATGATTCGTTGTTCGAAAGGAAACACTGATGAGCGCTAATTCCATGTACGAGTCGCCCGTCTACGGCATAACTGGCGTGGTAGAAGTGAGAATCCCAAGGCCAAACTGAAGACGAGTTGGAGGGCTTAGAGAGAGCAGCGTTTCTTTTCCAGTATAACTCTAAAGGACGAAGTGTTGTAATACAATACAGAGTCAGGTTATCCATGAAATATATTTTAATTGATTGATTGATGTTTTCCGCCACACTCAACAATTTTTCAGTTATCTGGTGGCGCCCATTTTTTTTTTTTTGTTGGTGGAAGAGAGAACCCAGATACAATGTACCTGGGAAGAGATCACCGACCTTCCGAAAGTAAACTGGGAAACTTTCTCACTTACCGGCACGAGTGGCATTCGAACTCGCGCCGACAGGAAATATATTTTAACAAAAAGAGAAACTGTTTTGACAACTTATTAACGATGCTTACATCTTCGCTAGCCAAGGGTGACGCTCCACGGTGTTTCTCTTTTCACCGTGGAGCGTCACCCTTGGCTAGCGAAGATGCGATGCTTTTAGCATGAATTCAAACATTTTTATCGAAAAACACATGCACCACATAAGTATGGCCATGACTTAAAATACTTCATGAAAAAAAAAAAAAATGTAAAATTGTGGTTACGCGTATATTTTTTGTAAATCTTAGAATCATGAAACATATTCATACCTTTCTGTAAGTACTGGTTATCTTTAAACGATTATATTGAATTGATTTAAGAATGTTACTAAAAATGGACCCTAACACATGACGTCAAAATTGCAAATCGATAATATGAAATCGTTAGTAAGCTATCTTGCAATATTAGAGTTGTATAATGTCTCTGTGTATAATATTATTAATTTGATGCGTTTTCTACATGTAATTCTATTCGTTATACTGGATCACGTGACTTTTATATAGTGAAAGGTTAAATCAATATATTTTACGGATCAAACAGTGCAACGTTGAAGATTTGATAATATTTAAGAAATGAAGTAAACTTTTAAATTTTAAGATATATGAGGATATGGACTGCGAAGCTTCACGCTGGCATAGTTCACGAAGCCTTTTCGTCTTTTACATATCCACATTGTAATGTTAACCCATCAATAGAGAAAAAAATGTAAAATCACAATTGTACACAAACCTCTACTTAATCACACATTTCCAGCATCACATCCCATTCTTCATGTTTGTATCTTTTCAATATAACTGATACAATATTCGGAGTTCCATTTATAATCAAAGTTTTGAATCGAAGAGCCCCATTCATTCAATCCATTAATATTTCATTCAAGAATCTTTGAAAATCACAAACAGCCCACTTTTTTTCTTCAAAAAGCAACGGATCAATCTCTACCCAGATTTGTCGTCCCTTGCTTTCACATACATGAGGACAAGGAACGACAGCTCTGGGTAGAGATTGGCAACGGATACGAAATAATATGGCAAGCCCTTTTACTATTTATTCGAAAAATAAGATATCTCTTTAAATTAAAGAGATATCTCTTATTTTAAGAGATATCTCTTTAAAATGAGATATCTCTTAACCTTAAGAGATATCTCCCTCAAAAAGAGATATCCCTTTCACTTAGAGAGATATCTCTTTCATTTAGAGATATATTTCACTTAGAGAGATATCTCTTTCACTTAGAGAGATATCTCTTTTACTTTTAGAGATATATCTTACACTTAAAGAGATATCTCTTTCACTTAGAGAGATATCTCTTATACTTTAAGAGATATCTCTTTCAATTAGAGAAATATCTCTTTCACTTAAAGATATATCTCTTTTACTCTGAAAGATATCTCTTTTACTTTGAGAGATATCTCCTTCACTTAAAGAGATATCTCTCTAAGATTCCTAGAGAGATATCTCTCAAAGTATAGGATATATCCCTTTAATCGTTGAAAAAGAGATATCTCTCAAAGAGAAAGATATATCTCTTTCCAATATTTTTATTAGTTTGAATACTTAAGGAATTCTCCCTAAAACGGAAGCCCGCCAAAGCAAATCTTACCATGATTGGCTGGCGTGTTGCTAAAACGCGGAACGGTAAACGGAACGGAAAACGGAAAATATATTATGCAATAATGTTATGAAGAGTTCAGCATTTTGCAAAATCAAAAGGCTTATTATGAACAAGGAATGCAGAAATTACAGAGAGAACAGGAAGTCATCCTCAGAATTCACCATTTCATATTGATACCTCATACTAATGCATTATTACAGAGTGTATGTATTTTTAATTAAAAATACCAAGCAAGCGCTTGTTGGCATCATCCGACTTTGTCATCCCCCCAGATTTTGATAGTACGTTGTTTCACAAATGAAGAAAAAAATGAATAAGATAACATACTGAAAAAGACTTGAATTATAATTGAACCCCCTTTCAAATCCTATTGCTTTATTCTGGCTGGTATCGTAAGAAACGATTTTAAGAGCTCATCCAATGAATAAAATGTACACCCCCCGAAAACAACATTGTAAAAGATAAAATAATTTTTTGAACAATTTCCCCCAAACATAGCCTTTTTAAATCGAACGTGCTTTTAATCGAACTACATATGTATAAGATAACTGAATTTGAATTTAGTTCTACACCTGGTACAATATACATTTATATATCACATCAAATTTTAAATTTTAAATCCAGTGTAGAAAAAAGTTTTGCCTCATTTGGGATGAATCTATGTGAAAGCAACACCCTGATGGCTGCAATCCCTGGCGAAGATTTTTGCTTTTACCGCATGTGAAATGTATACAAGTAGCAAAAAACAAACACAATAAATTGATGAAATGTGCGTGCTAGACTAGATTTCGCCTCTCGGCAACTTGATAATGTCACCCCAACCACCTCTTCAACCTTTCCCGCCATTTAAACACTAGAAGTATTTTGCTTGGTTAAAAAATAGGGTTACATCATTTCAATGACAATGCAACAGGGAGAAGTCATTATGATTACCGGGGGAAAAATCTAAAGAGATATCTCTTTAGGTTAAAGAGATATCTCTTTTTGAAAATTTAAAGAGATATCTCTCTAACTTAAAGAGACATCTCTTTTTACATTGATAGAGAGATATCTCTTTACGCTAGAGAGATATCTCTTTCACTTTGAGAGATATCTCTTTAGCTTTGAGAGATATCTCTCAAAGAGAAAGAGATATCTCTCTAACGTAAAGAGATATCTCCCAAGCGTAAAGAGATATCTCCCAAGCGTAAAGAGATATCTCCCAAGCGTAAAGAGATATCTCTTTAAACAAAAGAGATATCTCTTTTGTTTAAAGAGATATCTCTTTTGGTTAAAGAGATATCTCCCAAGCGTAAAAAGATATCTCTAACTTACAGAGATATCTCTTTAACCAAAAGAGATATCTCTCTTATTTAAAGAGATATCTTATTTTACGAATAAATAGTAAAAGGGCTTGCCATAAAATAAGGATAACTAATCCCAGGAAATTTTAAAATATATGTTTTTCCGGAATCTGTTTACAGATTTATTTTATCTTTTTTATTTAAAAAAAATCGTTTTGAATCAAAACCACTGTTTCCGGCATTTGTATCAGGGACATCGACAGAAAAATTAAGATTTAGAAAATGCATGTATTCATTTTATGAATAGAAATATCATGTCTTCTGTCCTTGACACTTGTACTGACGTCATGATGCCCTAAAACGGATGCCTACAAAATGTTTTAATGATTGATTGAATATTGTTTAACGTCCTGCTCGAGAATGTTTCACTCATATCGAGACGTCACCACTGCCGGTGAAAGGCTGCAAAATTTTGGCCTACAGACTGTATGCTCGGCACTTATAACCATTGAGCAGAGAGGGATCTTTATCGTGCCACAACTGCTGTGACACGGGGCCTCGGGTTTTACGGTCTCATCCGAAGGATCGCCCCATTTAGTCTTAATGATTTCAGAAAACCAACATTTATACAAATGAATGGTGAAGATATAATAATATCAAAATATGATGATATCATAATATCATATCAAATATGATAAATATGATAAAATTTATCTATCTATCTATCTATGTATCTATCTAATTGAATCATAATCATCGTAGTGCTACACTGCAGTAATTTATTTGCAAAACGTTTTACTCTTGTCAAAAACAACTGAAGTAAAAAAAATCCACTATCTTATTTACCTTCCATTCTGAAGAGGGGTACCTGTAAAGTGCGAAACAAAACTAAATAGACCGAAACGAAACGAAATCTACTGAAACGAAACGAAACCCACTGAAACGAAACGAACTCTGCCGAAACGAGTATTTCTCAGAAAGGGAAGGCGAATTCTATTTATATGAGTAACTTTCACAGGAGCCTAAGATACCATTTTTAATTATCCTAATTAAAAGAGTTCAGTTATACAATCTGTTTCGTTTCGGTGGGTTTCGTTTCGTTTCGCACTTTATAGGTACCCTCTGAAGAGTGCTACAAGTACCTGGACCGCTAAACAGAGCTTTCTTTCTTGCGAAAATATTATCATGATTGCAGATATATCTAGATTCAAATTCAAGTATGAAAAATTTGGCGGCATGATACCAAACTACTAAAATAAGCCAACATTATCACCCCGTAAAGAAGCGATATGGTACATGTACATCCAGTTGTATCGTTAAAGTCATCACTATTTCACAATTTTGAGAAATACTCACCATAGTGTCTCCAGCCGTTTTCTTGACTGCCCACCACATTAACGGTCACGCAGTTCCAACGACACATCATTTCGATGGGATGATGGAAAAATGTCACACCAGCATTTTGACTACAAAGATCGGCACACTGAAGTAAACTGATCACTTTTTGGATTTCACAATTGTAACTGTAATATGGAGAATTAAACCTTTTGAATGCAAATGTAGAGAGAGACGATGGAACATAAGAAACAAGATATAGGACCAGCCAAAATTTAATGATAGCCATGGCTAAATAAGTCCACCGATAAAGAAAAAAGACTGCAGTTTTTTACTTGCGACTAATATATATTTATAAACATGAAAATCGATAATAGGAAAATAATTATTTATTCATTAATAGAGCTGCTTTCTATCTGTAGATAAAGGAACATGTCTGAATTGCTTTGATATTTGAGCATTTTTAAATGAATAGGGTTTTGGGGAGTTGGTTTCAAATCTGGTATTTTTGTCATCTCGCCTGATTCATTTTTATGAATTACAAAACTCAAATGTGACACAGAAAATATGATTCTGATGGAAATAATATACTACTAATCAAGTGAAAAAAATCTGTATAAATAACATTATCAAAGCATGTGCTATGGTACAAACAACATAATTACATGTATATACATTGTCAGAAATCAAGTTGCGTAGGAAGCCTGATGTTTTACTCTTAGGCGCTTACATTTGAAAAAGTGAAGATAACGAACAGTGATTAATCTCATAATTCCTATAAAGAATACAAGTTTTTTGATACAGTTTTGAAAGTATATGAGTTGCTAAGCCTTGAACCTCTGCATACGGACATATTGAGTGAAAGATGAAGATAACGAACTGTGATCAGTCTTATAACCTCTATAAGGAATGTAAAATAGAGACTTGAGCAAACACGGACCCCTGAATATATCAGGTGGGATCAGATGCCTAGGAGGAGTCAGCATCCCCAGTCGACCGGTAAAAACCGCCGTGATCCGTATATTTTGATCAAGTAAGGGGAGTATTCCGTAGCGTGGCAAGAACGGCCTAACAATCGGTATGAAGCACTTCAGACAGCATTTGACCCAATGACAGGTTGTATTGACAAACTAGATCGTTATAACGACCATAGAATTTCCAAAATGCTGACTTTAAATGAGATTGTTGATTGTCAGTAACTTGCCTTGATTTAAAATCTGATCATACGCAGAACAAGTTCTTGCGTATCGAATCAGTTGAGAGATATAATAATCATATGCAGATGATAATGGAATATTGCTACATAAATATCGGAAGTTGGCAACGGAAAAGCTGAAATCATACCGTTTGTCATAGAATTGAGTTGTTAGTTTGTAATCTGACACCTTGAGACATAAGCACTAAATTGATCGTGATTCACTTGTCATCATGATCTTCTGGCGCATTTCATCTGCACTAAGTTGCGGATCAACTGGGTTTTTTGCTTGATAAAAAAAAAAGTTTTACAATTAAATGAAAAAAATGTTTGCACATATCTATAAGGCTATCTATTTTACAGCAATGCTTATTATATGAATTCACTGAAATATTCTCTATTGATCCCGTATAAAACACCATTGCTTTACTTATTGATAAGTGGGCAGATGGGTTGGTCTTATACATCAATTTATTGCAAGAACATACATATCTCCAATGCATCACGATGGATTTTTTAAAGTGAACAAACGAAATATGAAGCTATTTGAAAAATGCTGCGATCCTGATGAAATACAGTCAAATTACCTTGGAATATTCAACATGCAATGCAATATTTTTTCAATTATGAATCGAAATCTGGAGAAACCGCAGCATTTTTCACAAACTACAAAGGTTGTTTAAAACATTCATGAATTAAAGTTTAAATTTCAACTTTATTATGCATTTGCAATATCGAAAGGACATCCCCACTTTAGTTGTGACATACGGCCCTCGATGATTTAGTAAAACATCAAAGTTCGAATTATGCAATTTACAATGCACCAAGATGTTCATTGATACCTCAACTTTAAGTTTTGGCATTCTATTTCACTGAATCGTTCGTTAGCATTAAAAGCTATGCCGCCTTTTGAAATAGGGTGTGTGTGTTTTTGGTTAAATCTCTATTGATATTCATCGAATGACCGGTTTTTAAAGCCTTTGTTTATATCGAGCACAAAGTTGCCCAGCTTTCTTTCTTCAGTTATAAGTCCTATTTGTAATAAAGAAAATTATATAAAACTGGCAAGACTGGACAATCTTCATCTTCGCTAGCCAAGGGTTTAAGATCGGCTCCGCTTCTACAACGTTGTAGAGAAGCGGAGCGGATCTTAAACCCTTGGCTAGCGAAAATGGACAATCTTCTGCTGGTAATGAAATTCATAAAAATAGCTAGATACAACTAGAACTGTCCTTTCAGGACTAATATCCTCCGCGGGGCACACTATATAACAGATAAAAGAAGACTTCCTCAGATCAAACCAGAAGATGCCTAATCAAATGGTCATCTAGTAAGTTATTTTTTTTAAATTGAAAATGTTGCTTTAAAATCAATGAATCGATCAAATATTAAAGTATTTCCGGTCATGCTGAATATACCAATATATAGGAATTTCTGAGAATTTAATTGTTTATTATCATTTCTCTTAATTTGGTACATGGTTTAAAAATTGCTAGAGAATTAACACACCAACCCCCACGCCAACATAAAATTGATGTATAGAAAATGGAAATATTCCTACATTCACGATAAATCATAAAGTACATAAATGTTATTGTACTTTTTAAAATGTACATGAAAGATCTGATTCAAAACTTTTAATTTTTGTTTTAATATTCTCTAGACAAAGAGACCCCCGCCCCCCTAAACAAAATAGAAATTAACATAACTTTCTAATACTTTAAATATTTTAATGCATAACTTTAGTTTAAGAATAATGTATTTACAATATTTAAATCAAATCTCAATATGAAATTTTGAAGATAAACTCTTCTTAGTTAATTTTTTTTTACTAAACACATAAGAAAGACAAAGCCTGTACATTGGAGGGAAATTATCCAATCAATATGAAAATACCAGATGCACATCTTCAGATAGTGAGTAATGAGTGTGCAAATTTTCAGAAAAATTCATGCACTATTTTTTTTTTTAGAACATTCATGGGTAAAATCATGTGTACAGACAGACAAACGGACATGGTGATTCCAATATACCCCCAAACATCGTTTTCGGGTGGGGGGGGGGAGTTATAATAAAAATCTGCAAAACCCATTAAGTTTTCTTTTTACCTCATTTATTTCTATTGACCCCGGGTAGTAATTCTGTAGTTTTCAGGCTAAGGGTGATGATTTAAAACTTAGTTTTCTACCCTTATTTTCCAATATCTCAGCGGAAAAGGACTGTACACTTACTGGAGATAAATCAGTTAATTTTTTTCGAAGATCATAATAGATAAATCAATTTTTCTTAGAAAAGAGGAATGGTATAAGCTACAGCGAAAGTGGGGAAGTCCCTTATTGATGTTCTAAATATCGCAGGTATACTGCCAAATCACGTGATCAGACTAAATATAAAATATAATTGCCCTGAATGTGCACTTTTAGTCCAACAAATTTTGATCCAATACCAGTAAAGTTCCAAAATGTTCCTTCCGTCCTATTGAATGATATTTTTCAATTGCATATTTTCGGCAAAATTTTCATTGGTCACCTTAACTGTGCTACGTGTTGGAAGACTTGATCACCAAACACTATGAAGGTATTGTCTATGAGGAACTCCAGCATATTTTTAATTTCAATTTCAGAGTAGAATATAACATAACATAGGTAGCCAAATCTACAATCTAGAGTCAGACAATCACACCTACAATAAACAGTAAGACAATCAAATCTACAATATAATCATATAGTCAGACAATCAAATCTACAATATAATCGTATAGGCAGACAATCAAATCTACAATATAATCGTATAGCCAGACAATCAAATCTACAATATAATCGTATAGACAGACAATCAAATCTACAATATAATCGTATAGCCAGACAATCATATCTACATTATAATCGTATAGGCAGACAATCAAATCTACAATATAATCGTATAGCCAGACAATCATATCAACAATATAATCGTATAGGCAGACAATCAAATCTACAATATAATCGTATAGGCAGACAATCAAATCTACAATATAATCGTATAGCCAGACAATCAAATCTACAATATAATCGTATAGGCAGACAATCAAATCTACAATATAATCGTATAGCCAGACAATCATATCTATATTATAGTCGTATAGGCAGACAATCATATCTACAATATAATCGTATAGGCAGACAATCAAATCTACAATATAATCGTATAGGCAGACAATCCAATCAACTTTAGTCTGGCAATCAATGATGCTGAATAAAATAAGGTAATCAGTCCAATAATGCTATAAATAGAAAGTATGAAATAGAGTTAGGGTACAATATAGGGTGAAGGGAATAAACATACAAAACAAACGGAGGTTGATACACTGATAAAATAAAGGCAAACAAAACTATTTCCTTTCTGAACTGCTAATTCATGCAAATATTAAGAAATAAATTGCTTAAATTTTGAAACGTTAAATTATAGCAGTTTAAGTATCCACCAATGCATATCAAAATAAGAAGGACACGGTGATACAGAGGTATTCAGTAGGATACCCAGATATATAGACCATTAAAATACCCGGATACATAACAGTAGAAAACCCGGATTTAGACCAGTAAAATACCCGGATACAGAACAGTAGAATACCCGGATATATAGACCAGTAAAATACCCGGATACAGAACAGTAGAATACCCGGATATATAGACCAGTAAAATACCCGGATACATAGACCAGTAAAATACCCGGATACATAGACCAGTAAAATACCCGGATATATATACCAGTAAAATACCCGGATACAGTCCAGTAAAATACCCGGATAAATACCAGTAGAATACCCGGATATAGACCAGTAAAATACCCGGATACAGTCCAGTAAAATAACCGGATACAAACTAGTAGAATACCCGGATACAGACTAGTAGAATACCCGGATACAAACTAGTAGAATACCCGTATACAGACCTGTAGAATACCCGGATACAGACCTGCAGAATACCCGGATACAAACTAGTAGAATACCCGGATACAAACTAGTAGAATACCCGGATACAAACTAGCAGAATACCCGGATACAAACTAGCAGAATACCCGGATACAGACCTGTAGAATACCCGGATACAGACCTGTAGAATACCCGGATACAGACCAGTAGAATACCCGGATACAGACCTGTAGAATACCCGGACACAGACTAGCAGAATACCCGGATACAGACTAGTAGAATACCCGGATACAGACTAGTAGAATACCCGGATACAGACTAGTAGAATACCCGTATACAGACTAGTGGAATTCCTGGATATAGAGTAAAACCAGTAGGTCGATGTCATGATGAATGCACTTAGATATTTTTCTCTCGTCATGATTGAAACATTAGCAAAAGTCGCTCATAAATGATCAAACGCTGGCATCGCCTACAATATTCAGTTTTCTTTACCATCCCTTACCGTCATCTAACTTCAAAGTGAATAGTTATGTGAGTGTGAATGACTATTAGACTTAAATCCGTCATAAAATATTGACATAGTAGTATTCATATACTCAGTGAAGAGGGTGACAACTGCAGAGTTATGAGTGCTATAAAAAAGATTCCATTTCCATTTTTAATCTTCGATTTTTCTAAGCGATGTAGAATTTCTGATGCTTCCCAAAATGCAGTGTGATCTATGTTTATGAGCATGAAAATTAATATACTGCACATATATTTCATCGAGGGGATATATACATTTTTGTACATATATTTTTCCACACACGGACGTGCTCAAAGGGGGATAATCTATACTTTAAAAGTAATGTATTTCCAACTGGGTGTACTTTTACCTGTAAAAATGATATTGCTTTTAATGTTGCACACAGCCAGGTTGCAACGACTTATTGACAACCATAAACTAGAACTGTCCTTTCGGGACTTATACCCCCGCGGGGCACAGTATATAATGGATAAAACAGATTTCCTCAGATGAAACCAGAAGCTGTCTAATCAAATGATCATCTAGCATATTATTTCTTATTGCAAATGTTGCTTTCAAAAATCAATGAATCAATCAAATATTAAAAATTTTCCGGTGATGCTCAATATAAACTATCATCTCAAATCTTCACCTTACACTACACCAATAAATAGGGATTTTCAGAGAATTTTGAACAAAATAGAAATTAGCATAACTTTCTAATACTTTAAATATTATAATTCAAAATAAGAAATGCATAACTTCAGTCTAAGAATAATGTATTTACAACGTTTAAATCAAATTTATTCATGAATTTTTCAAGATCTAGTTTTTTTAGCTCAAGAAATGACCATAAGTAGAAGAAGAAAAAAACCCGCACATCTTCATGTAGTGAGAAATGAGAGTACAAATGTTCAGGAAAATTCATGCACTAGTTTCTTAGAACATGCGCGGAAAAATTCATGTCTACATACAACCGGACGGACAGATGGACATGCTGATTCCAATATGCCAACGTCACGGTGTTAGGAAACTTAACCATTTTGACACCTAGTTGCATGGTTTGGGCTACAAAATATGAAAACCCTCTTTCACCAGTCTTCAAAAGTTATAATTGATGTTAATGAAGAGTGATACGTACACACCGCGCCGAAATTAAGTGATTATCGCCATCATTTAATCAAATTATTCAATATTGATACATATAGGAACCTGATCCACCTCTGGTATATCCAGGGGTCCGTGTTTGCCCAACTCTCTGTTTTTGTATTACTTATAGGAGTTATGAGATTGATCACTGTTCGTTATCTTCGCCTTTCATTTATCTAATTAATGTGGTGGAATTCGTTGTATTGAAAATACATTATACGCAATTATCTAATTGCTTACAAAGTAACAGCCATCCTAAAAAGAAAGAAAATGGGGGTGAGGTAATTTGTTTTCCATCCATATTCCGTGTTATCTATTATATTGAAAATTACACGGAGAATACAACATGCCAAAATCCGGGTTAGAATAGGTCCTCACTACACCTGGCTTGTCGTAAGAGCCGACCAAATGCGACGGTCCCTTAAGATGGAGAAACGGGGCTGGAACCCACGACCTCCCGATCTGGTATAGTTTCTTGTATTGCGATTAGTTAACGAATCAGTCACTGATGGACAAGAGAACCGATTTAAAATGTACGGCAAGTTACCAAAATGAGAAAATAATACAATAAAAACACGAGTCAGTGATAAATTTCGTGTTGAACTATTTTTTGTTTCATATTCATATGTCGTACATGTACATAATGTAGCATACATCGTACATATTAATTAATCAAGTCAAGAGAAGTACATTGAAGTTGTACATATTAATTGATCAAGCCAAGAGAAGTACATTGAAGTTGTACACATTAATTAATCAAGCCAAGAGAAGTACATTGAAGTTGTACATATTAATTGATCAAGCCAAGAGAAGTACATTGAAGTTGTACACATTAATTAATCAAGCCAAGAGAAGTACATTGAAGTTGTACACATTAATTAATCAAGTCAAGAGAACGCGCATTTTGACACCTGCTGCTGAGGTCTGCTGAACAATTTCATAAGCTATTTTTCTTGTTGATCCTTTCAGCTATAGCAGAAGCTATCTTTTTCTTTTGTGGCTCTGTATAACTAAATATTCGGATCATGGCACGGAGATGATTGTCCGATTGTTTCTGGTCAGTAATATAGTGATAGAACGAGTCCTTCAGGAACTGTAAGATTGCTGCCGCTTCCGTTTCCGGTCTCTCGCCGGTTTCGTAGGACTCTCGCCGTCTGTACGACTGCCACTTGGCCAGTTCCATCTCCGTGTCCATCAACTTTTCCAACAGTTCACGTGTTGTCACCGAAGTTGCTTTCCCGGAAATAGCGGCAAGTCTTTCAATCTGTACAATTGTGTGTGTGACACATTTAAACTAGACCATACTGCCACTTTAATTTCATAACGAAATGATAAGAAAAATACTTTTACCTCAAAATTTCTTTCAAACTTTGCAGATTCTTGTCCTTTTCTGTACATTTCATAATATATGTCTGCATTCTTGTGTTCTTTCTCAGCAATTACAGCCTGACAAAATTAATTATTCTGTATTCATAGTATCATCGAAAAATTTGGAAATTACGTAAAAGACACTCCTATTTCAACTTTGCACATGCTTCCTTCCACGTTTTCTTTATTAATCGTGTTGTAAAAGAATACCGTATATGATGATGCAAAAACTTGTAATTCTTTATACAGGGATTACTAATATACGATATAAGAAACTCTACCTTCAGTTCCTTAACTGTATTTTCTAATGCGGCAACCTTCTCCAGCGCTTGGTCGTATGAAGACTTCAATTCATCATGATTAGCCAGCAGGGTATCAAGTTCAGCTCGAATTTCCTTAATCTTAAGATCCTTACTTTCTATGATGTCAGCGGCCTCTTTATCAATGTTCTTTTTCAATAGATCAATCTCTTCCACCCGTTCAGCAATATCTTTCTTTAGCTCTTTCACTTCTTTCTTCAGTTGTCTCATTTCCATATCCTTCCGTTGTGTAGGGGTTACGTACGTTTTGCCGTCGCACCCTTGCAAGTCGTGGGATACGTGTCCTTTCTCAAATCTAAGCCTACTCGTTAAAGTCTCTCGTACACAGGGACTTTCTCCAGCGCAAACGAGGTTAAGGGTACTCCCCTTTGGTCGTGACAGAGGGAACCGACCAAAATCAGATGTTTGACGACGTAGGTCCTTTGTGGAATTGGCTCTCGGAAGTATTTCTACTCCATGAATAGTGCGACGCCTGCTGATTTTATAATCAAATAAGGGGCAATTTGTCTCAAGACTATTTTTGAAACCTTCCTCTTCTTGCAGAATTTGCTTTTCGGGGTCCGTTGTTATAACAATGTCTACGTTTTCTGAACTTCCATGGTTACTGGTGGTAGATGGACTTGTTTTGTAAGCATTGTCACGGTCGTCATTTGTTTCGTTCACAGTTTGGACATTTTCATTGACGTGATCCGAGTTATGACCTGTAACATCTTGGTTTTCCTTTGTGTCCGTCTGTTTCTCTGCACCATCCTCCTCAATCCTTAAATCTTCTAGACTGTCTTTCTCGCTCAAACATGCATCGATTGCAGCTCCATCAAACAAGAACGCACACTTTGTTGTCATTCTTATTAGAATCAAAAGGCTTTGACAATGATCACCAAAGTTAGATGGGCGACATTGCTAATTTGTTCACCATGAGGGCTTGTATCGATTCAGTGTGTCCCGTGTCCGTTGAGCCTGTAATTTAATGTAGAATATATGTAACATTCAGATTGTATGACGACTTGATAGTTCACATTAATGTTGTGTATTGATCCTGTGTTTACTTGCCTGCATTTATGTGATCTAGTTGTTCTATCATGTAACAGCTGGGACAAGCACAATCTGATGAAGGACGTGATTTTGTCGATATACAGATCAAATGTGGTTAGGCTAAAAAAAAACACATTTAATTTCATAAGATTGTTGTAGAACATTTGAATTTGAAAACAATTTTTTTTCCTAGGATAAAATTAAGAGTAGATATTTGTTATAAAACCTGTAATAAAATCACGTATATCTTAGTACATTCTATCATATAATGACATGCTTTATCTTATGAACGCTGAGAACTGTACGGACTATCTACTGCTAAATTCATGAACAATATATTAATCATTTCAAGTAATCGATTTCAGAAGTATTTGTTATTATATGTTAAGTTCTCTGAATTATACGAGAAACTTACGATCTACATCCGAAGTACACTTTCATAAACCAGTATATTCTGGAAAAAATTTATGTAAAATGTGCTATTTATAATAACCTTAACGTAAGCTTGTCACCAAAAATTTTTGGAAGCATATGATAGAAGATAATACCTTACACTTGTTAAGAGCTTTGCACGTCCCCGGATATATCGTCATCAGTAAGATTGATCCCTACACGTGTACACGAAGGACACGCTAGTTTACTGCATGTTTATCACGTGTGAAAGATTTACATGTATGATAGAAATAATCAATCCAGGAATGTCACCCCAACACAAACTCTGCTTTCCTTCATTATGTATCCATTTGAGAATTATTCTTTTCACATAACACTACGACACCTTGGTACACCGAAGCATAAATCTGGACTCGTCTATAGTGACTTTTTTCCAGAAACATTATTTTCTGAAAAACATTTGACATTGCAGGGAGACTAGAAAATCCGGATTATATTTAAAACAGGCCTCTAATGTTTACATCACAGATGTCAACTACTACCGGTAATCTTCCAGACATCTGGTTCACTAGAAATATTTATAATCTTCAGCTTTGATTTGTAAAGGTAATTCATGTATGGTGGTTAGGAGTAACTGGGTAATTTATAAGGAGCGGATCATGTACATGTATGGATACTGAGGTAGGTTACTATACAAACACACGGTCAACATAACTCTAATAATCATCAAATCAGTAGAATAATCATAGGTGGATTCAGGAATTTGTCCACCATATGCTCATTTAGGCAGAAAGCAATCCTCTTTTTATATATCCTCTGCCTGTGTACGCAATAATTTAGGGAGAGTTGAAGGCAGTTTTAAAATGCATGAAGGGCATAATTTATATATGGCACTGTGTGATTCTCATAATTGCATGTTTCAGTTGGGGAGGAAAAAAAGACAGACCAAAAGATTCGAATCCGCACCCCGTAAATCTCTAGAGAGGTGCTCCAACAACTGAGTCAGTCATTTCTCACCGGTCAGATCGCCGCATTTCTCGTCGGTCAGATCGCTGCATTTCTCGCCGGTCAGATCGCCGCATTTCTCGCCGGTCAGATCGCCGCATTAAAACATTGTAATTGTCTTTCAGTATGTCGTCTATAATTTTAGAATCAAATGGTATACTGGGATTTATTTTTATTTTATTTTTGTGCACATACATCAAATATACATCAATGTTATAGTTAAAAAAAAAACAACAAAAAAACAAAACAAAACAACAACATAGGCTGGGGGGTACTGTGGGATTTTCAAGAGAGGGGTGGTTAAGAAAACAGCTGGTTCTACCAATTCCATTGGGTGTATACACCAGTATTGATAAAATATGATATGATACAGTTTTCGTCCAAATCATTTTGATTCATGGAGTTGTTGAATTTGCATAACTCATAATGCAAAAATAAAAATATACCATATCATAAGTCACGTGTCTCTTAACACATACCAGGAAGTAAATTTAGATTCATTCTATACAAAACCCTTACATGCATATTGCTGATTTTACAGAATAATAATCTTTACTAATGACAATGTAGCATTTTTCAACATTGATGATAAGAAGCAAAAAAAACCCTGGATCCGCTGTTGAAGAATCAATGTACCAAATCTGTATTTTGTTTCATTTGAATTACTATATAGCATATAACGGGTTGCGGGTGGACATGTTTCGCGATTTGATCCCCAAAAAGTAGCAAATTTTCTGCGTTTTCAATTTCTGTGGGTGTATTATAACGTTGCACTTAAATAGCATCTTCAGTTTATTAGAATATTTTGCGATTGTAAATTTTGCGTATTTTAAGTAATGAAAATGAATAAAATTTAGAATGGTTCAAAAGAAGTGGAAGCAAGTCGATGCTATTTGCTTTTGTTGTTCCCAGAGTCAAGATACAATATGGCCTTTCAGAAACCGCCTCAAAATGACATTGTAATCATTTAGAAAACGTAAGCTTTAGTAATGAAATTATCTTTTAACATATCAGTGGATGCAATCAAAATTGTAATGATTTCGTTCCATTCCATTTGTTTCATTCTATGGATGAAAGGATTAAAATTCACTCTAGTATCTGAATTTCTTTTAATCTTTTAAAATAATTCCTTACCTACGGCTATACCTAACATCTTCATGAAATATGTATATATGAAACATGGCCCAAAAATAAAATCAATACACAAGATTTTTTTTCATGATTAGGATTTTAAGATAGGTATCTATGATAAGTTCATAGTCATGAATCACTGTCATTGAGAAAGGATTTTTAGATATGGAGGAACATTTATTAAACGACAAACATTAATTCCTTCAAGATGCATATCCTAATTCTCCCAGCTATGATATTTTGCAGTGCTTATTCCCAAGGTAAGAAATCTTAAAATTTCAACCCGAGTAATCGCTTGTGCCTGGTATCCTGTTTAAACATGATAAAAATTAAATAGATATGTGTTTTCACCATAGAACTCATTCTTTATGATTTTGGCGTGTTTTAAAGTAAGAAAATGGTGAAAACATCAAACTCTCTTAAATATTCCTCTTTCCAAACTGGTCCAAAAACTGAGATAACACTTATGAAACAGCATTTGTAAATCTGATTTTATACTGTTATGCATGAATTTTTCACCATAAGTCAAAACTCTACATGTTTAAGATTGAGCAAAATTACTAATGAATAGGGATACAGACAGTCGTAATAATATCATGTAAAGTTACGATTGCATAAAGTTACAACTTTTACAATGTTTTAAAGGACTCACATGCATGGAAAACTGCAGTCAAGTAATTACATGTACATATAGGAAAAATTATGTTAAAGATATATCTAAGAATAATTTTCATTGGCAGATTAATTCTGTCACTGGCATGTTCTTATAAAGAATATCATTTTGAGGTTCATAAGGTCATAGAATACTCAGGAAATGAAATATGATTTTCATGTGTTTAGGTAGGATTTTCTATGATTTGATGAAACAGCAATGTAAATCGGTCATTAATACGCGATCACTGTTCCTTATTTTTTTTTTTTTTTTTTTTTTTTACTTTTCATGCACCAATAAAAAAAAAAACGTTTTGAAAGGATTTAAATTTTTATACTCTCATCATTAGACGAGACGTATTATGTTGTGGCGCTGTCCGTGTGTCTGCCTGGCTAGCTGGCTGTCCGTCCGTCCGTCCGAGATCATGTTTTCCGAACTTTTCTCTGTTCTTGCAGATATTTATTTCATATTTGGTACATTTATGTACATTGCTTTGCCATAAGAAATTACAGTTCAAGTTTGAATTTGTCTCAGTCCGTTGATTATTTTTACTAAGTTATGGCCTTTGAAAAATAGCATGTTTTCCGGACTTTTTTGTTGTGCTTGCAGATATTGATTTGATATTTTACTACCCATAAATAAAAGATTTTTTTTATCATTGTGCATTAATCTATCGCGTATGAAAAGATAAACCAGAACTACTAGTACATATGTATGGCACGCCAAATTCACAAAAATGAGCTAAACATAGTTTCACAGTTGATAAACTAGGTTTATCGACTGTAAACTATAGTTTACGAACTGTAAACTATAGTTAACGATTCGTTAACTATAGTTTTCATCCGTAAAACTATATTTAACGGTTGTAAACTAGAGTTTACAAATGCTAATCCAAGTTTATCTGTCTTTGAATAAACGTTAACAATAGATTTTGCTGATAAATACAGATTCACATTTGTAAACTATAATTTACATTCGTTAACTATAGTTCACAATTGTTAATCCTAGTTTCACAAATTGTGATGCTATATTTATCAGACTTGTAAACCGTAGTTTACAATCGTGAAACCGTATTTATCAGATAAACTATGTTTTGCAATCGCTATTGATTGTTTTCATTGTTAATTATATAGTTTACGCTTGTGAAACAGATTATCTGTTAACTATGGTTTACAGATGTGAAATATAGATTAACGTCGTTAACTATAGTTTGCGGTCCGTAAACTATAGTTTACAGTCGATAAACCTAGTTTATCAACTGTGAAACTATGTTTAGCTCATTTTTGTTAATTTGGCGTGCCATACATATCCGTATACTCTGGTTGAGCCATTGCTTTGCCTTTAATTAGCAAGTTGCCGATCAAGTCTGAATTTCGTGTCGGTATGTTGATTTTTCACTAAGTTATGGCCCTTGGGCTTACAAAAATAACGTGGATTATCAGTTTCTGGACCTTTTTTTTTTTTTTTTTTGGTTGTGCTTACAGATATTCTTTTGATATTTGGTACATTGCTTTGCCATAACAGATCAATTTTGAATTTTTCCTGGTCTAGCCTTTGTACCTGAATAGTAGCCGATTTCCTGATTCCCCAATTTTCCCCTTTACCATAACCTACATACATGTAATGACCATCAAATTTTGTTGCAGTCCAATCAATTTTGCGACCGGTAGGAGACTATGTGGGTACAGATATTGCCCTGAAATTTAGTCACAGGTTTCCTCTCGGTGGAAAACAAGTTCAGTTTGCATTCCAGGTGGATTAGTCTGTCCTTGACCTACTTTCGAGCTTAAAATTGGTCAAACAGTTTTCCGGGCTTTTTTTTCATTACGGATACAGTTATTAACCTGAAAGAACAAGGTACGATTGTGTACATAAAAAGGTCCAAAAATGTTCTCTCTATAAAATGTGTCTGGAATTAACCTTATTCAACATTTTAAGAAAGTAAAATATATGCCAGGTATACTATGTCAACAAAATCAGAACGATATTCCTAATTGGATAGCATTATGACATAATGAATAAGACATTTCCCGCCTTTTAAAAAAAAATAAGCCTGAAAACTGTCAAATGTCATACAGATTATTGCCCAGGAAAAGATGTGTCCATTTGTCGAGCAAAATGAAAATGATATATATTGTGTATTATTTTAAGATTTAAAAAAGCATACTTGAATATGAATTTGCTCGACACATGCGCTGTATGCTTTCTAAAAGGAAAACCACCTAAATTTGTGGATATTTTCATAGAAAATGGCATTTTTGCAATTTTAGCTCTCGTCACATGACACAAATCATTTTTCTGATCAAACTGAACGGATTTTGGGTTTGCTAAACTATTCATTATTTGAATGCCAGGGTTTGAGCTCCATGTGAAATCATTGATATTTTAGGCCAAATGACTTTAGAAACTGTACTTACTTCTGTAGTCACAGGCTTTCCCTTGAAAGAAAGTTCAGTTTGTATTTCAGCTTGATTGGTCCGCCTTTCACCTACTTTCGGGATAAAAGTAGGTCAAACAGTTTTCTGGGTTTTTTCGTTACGGATACAGATATTTCTCCGAAATTTAGTCACAAGCTTCCCCTCGGAGGAATACAATTGTAGTTAGCATTTCAGCTGGATTGGTACACGATGGCCTACTTTAGGGGTAGAAGTAGCTCAAACAGTTTTCCAGATTTTTTTCGGTATGGTCACATGCATTGCCCTGGAAATTTTTCACAACCTAACTCTCAGATAGATACACAATCAGTTCATATTTCAACTTCATTGGTGCACCACGACCTACTTTAGGTCTAAAAGTATATCATATAATTTCCTGGACGTTTTCTTTTCATAGCTCACATGTGAGATGGATTGGTGCACCATGACCCACTTTAAGCCTTTTCTATTCAGAATGTGTGTTGTATCAATTCAGAGTGCATGATATGCTTCCAGGTAGAATTTCACTGTCTGACGGACATTTGTGGTACCGTTTGCGGTACTCTTGTTCGGTGACGCTTTTCCATTTGTGAATAGTGTACAAATTTTTATAACAATATTGTGGGGTATCCAGTGTCCTTAAAACTTGTTTGTCCTCTTTACATTAATTGTAGTTACTAGAATTTGATTCACGGTTTATTTATAGTATTTATCATTCTTTTTGACAAAATACGTTTAATTAGTACACAATATAAATTTATTTCATATGATATGACAGTCTCGAGAACAATCAGAATGTTGTCTCGAGACTCTTAATCTCAGAGGACCTGTGGATTTCTTCAACTGGCAAGATTTTGATTATTTTCCGAGTAACTTTGTTTTGGTTATTTTGTATATTGCTGATATTTTGTGTATGTATTCTGTATGTCCCATTCTCGACTTTTGACGTCACCTTCTGTAGGTGAAATGTCACAAATTACGTTGCCGTCTGTAGGTGAAATGTCACAAATTACGTCACCGTCTGTAGGTGAAATGTCACAAATTACGTTACCATCTGTAGGTGAAATGTCACAAATTACGTTGCCGTCTGTAGGTGAAATGTCACAAATTACGTCACCGTCTGTAGGTGAAATGTCACAAATTACTTCATCGTCTGTAGGTGAAATGTCACAAATTACGTCACCGTCTGTAGGTGAAATGTCACAAATTACGTCACCATCTGTAGGTGAAATGTCACAAATTACGTCACCGTCTGTAGGTGAAATGTCACAAATTTAAACTGTTTACGGGTCTTAAAGCATACCTTCACTGCAATAAATACTTTGTTGACAATTTAGAATTTTTAAATTTGAATAGATTGTTAGACATCAACGTATTCTGCTGATTTAATCATTTTTCACAACATGTTGAATTGCAATTAAATTTAAACTTAATGATAGCAAAATATTTAATTTTAATTATTGCTCAATATTCACGAACATCAAAACGCTACAAATACCCTATAAAAGCATTGATCAGATAACAGAATACCACGTGAACAAAAATCATACAACAGACGAAGTCATAAATCTACCACGGATATTGCAAAGATCAAAGGAATGCCGCAGTCATTATTCTGGGATATACATCACACGTAGTAACTGATAACTGATAGAATTGATATTTATCTCGTGTTTTGCTAATACAACAATAAAGTTGATAACCGATGATTCAATTTCTATAATTATGAAAGGTGAAGACAACGAACAATGATCAATCTCATAACTCCTATAAGGAATTCGTAACAATTAATATATGTTGCAAAACAAATCTATGAATGATTGAAGAACGTTCTTCTTTCAACTTCCCATATTTATGCAGCAATATTCCATTATCACCTGCATACGGTGTTTATATCTCTCAACTGATTCGATACGCAAGAGCTTGTTCTGCTTATGGTCAGTTTTTAAATCGAAGCAGGCTATTGACAAACAAGTTTATGGTGCATATTGGGAATCTTGATAAGAAATAATAAAGATATTAAAGATACAGACTATCCCAATATGCTGACGACACCTCTATAATTTCAGATGGGTCACCGGAATCCATGGATGGTATCTTAAGAGAGCTAGATTGTTTTGCAAAAAATTCTGGATTAAAAATAAACTTTTCAAAAACAAACATGGCGTGGATAGGGTGCAATTTTTTTTTTCAAAAGATGTATTCCATCACTCTAGATGGAAATTAAACTGGAACAATACAAACTTTGAAATGCTAGAAATTAAATTTTCTGTAAACCTCTGGGAAATGATTGATAATAATTACGTTCCAAAGCTATCAACCATTCAAAAATTAATAGATCAGTGGAAAAGAAGGAAACTAACACCACTTGGCAGATTATCAATTAATTAAATCATTACTTATCACTAAACTTAACCATTTAATACTAACCTTACCCAACCCTTGGCAGGAATATTTTCCCCCTAAAAATTGAGATTGAGCTGTATAAATTTCTTTGAGGGGGGATAGTACACATAGAATTAAGAAAAATACGGTTGTCCAGGATTATAGATTTGGGGGTTTAAAAATGACTGATTATACCCCTGGTACTGAGTTCATAGTAGCCTTAAAATCATCATGGATTAACGACTAGTTCATGCTGATACCAAATGGATAAAACTTTCTAGAGTCAACTCTTCAAATGAAAGTAATAAAATTACTGCAAAAAGGGTCTGACTTCATTTTAAATATATCAGAGAGAATAAATAATATGTTTGGAAATATGTTTTCTTAAGTTGGGTAAAAATATCAACAGTCAGATTGACTCATATATTTTAAATGAACACATATGGTTTAATCCAAAAGTAAAAATAGATAATGCATTTGTCTTCTTAAAACATTATTACAACTCAGGATTTAATGTACACAGTATACATGATGTTAATGAGTTCGTATTTCAAAATGAATATGTCGTGTGAAAATATCAATGTAACCTATTTCTCATATGTATGCAACAGTGATGTAATAATAAAAAAAAAATGAAAAAAGAAAAGAATAAGAAAAAGTTGATGGTGCAGGGGGTCGTTTTAACGATCTAGTTTGCCAATACAACCTATCATTGGGTCAAATGCTGTCGGACGTGTTTCATACCGATTGTTAGGCCGTTCTTGGCACACTGATTTTGACTACGGATAACTCCGTTTACCTGATCAAGATATAGGGCTCACGGCGGGTGTGACCGGTCAACAGGGGATGCTTACTCATTCTCGGCACGTGATACCACCTCTGGTATATCTAGGGGTCCGTGTTTGCCCAACTCTCTATTTCGTACTGCGTTTTGGAGTTATGAGATTGATCACTTGTTCGTTATCTTCACCTTTCATCTGAAAGTCAGTCACATGTATAATGTATTTCTGTATCTAGTATGGAGTTTGACTTGGTTAGTTTAATTCCCTGTTGTCACTAGTTTTTTTAAGATTGTGTTCGAATTTGAACCATTTTCTTTAGATTCATGTCATGGAACCGAAGTAAGAGGACTATGCTATTGGATTATCCATGACAACCTACCATTCTATCACGCAAATTCAAGGTGCAAGGAAAACAACGGAACTTTAGCTGAAATCCCAGACGCTGAAAGCAACATAATTATTTCAACAAACTTGTGAGTAACTGCTGACGTTTGGATGGGTTATCGATTGGTATTCAATTCTGCTGAATATTTTATATATAAATATACATGTATATGAGAAGACAACCATTTTTCTCAATTCAGTAAATATATCAGTGTATCATTTTTGTTTACAATGTAGATTATTGATATTTTTCATATATATATATATATAACGTCACGTGGATGACGTCATAATGGAACTTGTTTACATTGTTTAAAAATCTACTGACGAGCCCGCAAGGCGAAAGCGCTATAGATAAAAGTTTGAGCATTGGATTTTATTTTTTGATTATCTATATATATATATATATATGTGTGTGTGTGTGTGTGTGTGTGTGTGTGTGTGTGTGTGTGTGTGTGTGTGTGTGTGTGTGTGTGTGTGTGTGTGTATCTTTGTGTGTATGTGTTTACTCATAAATTCAAATAATTCTCCATTGTATAAATCTGGATTGAAACATTCAGATGAAATTTTGTAAGTGGTTAATATCCATCAACTTATAAAGTCAACGGGCAATAACATA
This sequence comes from Ostrea edulis, assembly GCF_947568905.1. Taxonomy (NCBI): domain Eukaryota; kingdom Metazoa; phylum Mollusca; class Bivalvia; order Ostreida; family Ostreidae; genus Ostrea; species Ostrea edulis. The sequence goes on from NC_079169.1 coordinate 9,398,564, forward strand.
AATGGAAACACGCAGGCCGAAATATATCAAATTCATTATTGGTTTAATATTGATCAGCGTGTACACGTAAAATCAAATGATAAATAATAACATAATCCTGGACTGATCACTACAAGTTCTATATTGAACATAATTTCTACCCCTTCGGGTATTTTGAAAAACAGTGAAGAAACCAGTAAATATTATAGGACAAAATATTGATTGTAATATGTAAAAAAAAAAAAAAAAAAAAAAATTCATAGCTTTATTATTAACATTTTCAGTATGAAAGATAAGCACATAAATAAATCATAAAAAAGAAGAGGAAATTAATAGTACATAAAAATGCATTAATGTTAGATAAATGCAGATATTCATTTCAGAACCAACAAATCAAATTCAACATGGATAGGACTGCATTATGATAAAGGACGTTGGGTGAATATGAACGGTGTGAAACCAAGCTACACCTCTTGGAAACAGAACTTGTACGAGGTGGCTGACTTAACAAACAATACTCACTGCGTGGCAATCAATTCAAAAGTACGAATGCATGCCATCCAGTGTAAATGGAATTTAAACTTTCTCTGTTCTTTTCAAACAACAGGTAAGATGGAATGGGTGGTAATGGAGTCTGTTAATTTCATTAATTAATATTACACAATGATTTAATTAAGGGTCATCGATTTGAAGAGACAGCCATGGCTGCTGATAAGTACCGAAATGATAAAATCATTCATGCAGCTTTACATCACATGAAGATTACCGCTGATATATTAAAATCCATGCATCGCACATCTTTCTCTTTATGATGAAACGATGCTGAAATAGTATTGTATGTAAATAAACAAAGTCAATGCGGACAAATGTAACAGTTACATATTGGTGATCACAAGTCACCCTGTCCACCCCGAAATTTGATTTTCTTCATTTTCATCATATTTATACATTTTCTATTCATTGTAACCGTGCTTCAGAATCAAAATGTTATTCACTATTTGGGAGCTAAGAACGTTGTAAGGACGTCGAACCCAATTCGAATTTAACCCCTACGCAAACATCTGCGTATACAATTGACATATACTGTGATAAATTCAATTTCTTTTCATTTTATAAGATATAATAAACAGGTGTGTATATACATCAACTCTTAAAAAAATACCCCCTATTTACTTAATGGTAGATCTAGGGAGGGGGGTCTTTAATTGGTCACGGGGCTTACCCCATTCCCCTTTGGTTGAATATTTTTTTATAGAAGGGTCCTCTTTGCCGTTTGCCCCCCCCCCCCTTTTGGGGTGAAAAAGATACAAACCTGGGTCACAACTCTCTTTTAAATTGTACATCAAAGTTTGAGTGATATTTCTATTGAAGAATGGATTTTCAAGGTCGTCTTCTCAGAACTAGGACCACAAGAAACAATTTGAAGTAATATTTCTCTTATAACTATACAAAGATGATCATCTGACTTCTTTTGTCCTTCTTGTTGGTGCCATACATGTGTAACGTAAATCGCAAGATCATAAAATTATTTCAGAAAATTGTTCAGACTTTATGACTCATTTTGGAGATAGTTGTTTTTGGAAGAGCAACACTTCGTTAGAATTTTGGAAAGCAGAGCAGATTTGTCAAAAAGATGGGGGACATTTAGCTTCGATACCAGATTCCACGACATTGTCATTTATACAACATGAATTTTTATCCGGGTATGCATTGCAATCTAGTCAACTAAGTCGATCCATTGCACTCTGTTGAATGGCTAAACAATTTTTTATCACGCCTCAGGCAAAATTGTTGAAATATAATTGGTCAGATGTTGGTCACATGACGCCGTGAAAAAACAAGAGGCCCATGGGCCACATCGCTCACCTGAGTCACTTATGCCCATATCTGAAGACTTTCCATATATATTTGCATGTAAAACCTTAGTCCCTATTGTGACCCCAACCTAACCCTGGAGGCCATGGTTTTTACAAACTTGAATCTGCACTATGTCAGAAAGCTTTCATGTAAATGTCAACTTCTTTGGCCCAATGGTTCTTGGGAAGAAGATTTTTAAAGATGTTCCCTATATATTTGTATGTAAAACTTTCATCACCTATTGTGACCCCAACCTAACCCTGGGGGACATGATTTGAACAAATCTGAATCAACACTGTGTCAGAGAGCTTTTATGTAAATCTCAGCTCTTCTGGCTCATTGATTCTTGAGAAGAAGATGTTTAAAGATTTTTTTTATCCCTCCTTGTGGCCCCATCCTACCCCCGGGGCCATGATTTGAACAAACTTGAATCTGCACGATGCCAAAAAGCTTTCAAGTAAATATCAGCAATTCTGGCTCAGTGGTTCTTGAGAAGAAGATTTTTAAAGATTGTCCCTATATATTTGTATGCAAATTTTGATCCCCTATTGTGGCCCTATCATATCTCCGGGGCCATGATTTGAACAAACTTGAATCTGCACTATGTCAGGAAGATTTCATGTAAATGTCAGCTCTTCTGGCCCAGTGGTTCTTGAGAAGAAGATTTTTAAATGACCCCACCCTATTTTTGCATTTTTGTGATTATCTCCCCTTTGAAATGGACATGGTCCTTCATTTGAACAAACTTGAAAGCTCCTCACCAAAGGATGCTTTTGGCCAAGTTTGGTTGAAATTGGCCTAGTGGTTCTGGAGAAGAAGTCGGAAAATGTAAAAAGTTTACAGACAGACGATGGACAACAGGCGATCAGAAAAGCTCACTGGAGTTTTCAGCCCAGGTGAGCTAAAAACCCGTATCATGTGAGAAAAAATCCGTATTAAGCAAGTAATTTCTTGTCGGGTTCGACTTGCAGCCGTGACAAAATTGGCGAAGCGATAAGTTGTATGATATAGACTCCCACATATACAGTTAGAGGTCTTCGACGTGATAGATTCATTACACAGTTACATGTAGTTAGTAACCCGATACTCGGCTTCGCCTCGCCCGATACGGGTTTTCTTTTCACACCATGTATTTTTCCGTATCAGGTCACTAACTAACTATGTAACTAATAATATCTTTTCAGGGTTCCTACAGGAAACAAATGGTGGATTGGGATTCAGTATATTAAACTAAATGGAACGTATGTAAACATGTTCAATGAGACTCAAATTTTTACTCAGTGGGACGCGAACGAGCCATACGTCTCTATCTTCTACATTTATGTATGTGCTGCCACAGCAAATTTTGAATGGTTTACATCGCCCTGCAAGTCCAAGTATCCGGCCATTTGCTCCAGACGAACAGGTAAATTATATACATATAGTATCCTGAAAATAACCCCGCATTATGTTCAAGTAATTTTCTACTTTCAGTGTTATTCTTAGTGGTCTTATTTTTGTTTGTGTGTAGCTTGTAGAGGATCAGAGCTACCAATGAACAGGTCCACTCAGCTCATGCAGCTGTTTAACGTCGATGTAACTGAAATGATATTTGAATTTGAAGCGGAAGTGAATTTGAGATATGGTAAACTCATGGTTAAAATGCATTGTGGGAGTACTGGACACTGGGAATCAGATAGACGTAGACGTGAGTTTTCCATTCATCATTTTATTCCAATATTTCGTAATGTGTTTGCTAGATAAATTTAACCTTTCTTTGGATGAATATGATATCCAATTTGGTAAATAGAAAGGGGGTATTTTCATCTTATATTCTTTTTACAAATACTGTGGTAGATATTCAGTATTCAATAACATGCTCTGCGGCAAGCACATTGACAAATGCAACAGTCAAGTTACAAGCACCTATCCTCAAACTGGGCATACCATTCACTTCATGTGGTCTATAAATAGATTGCAGTCAACTGAATCATTCTTTAACTTTGAAGGCAAATAACTGGGTTTTTTGTTTTTTTTTGCTGCGAATATGAATTTGCATTCATTCCAAAGTTTAAAGCAAACGCATGTGTCTACCCAGACAGTTACGGACAGAACGCATGTGTCTACACAGACAGACACGGACAGAACACTTGTGTCTACCCAGACAGACACGGACAGAACACTTAAGAAATGAACATCACTTTTGAGCTGTTCATGGTCAGTATGAACAGATTTGGATTTGAGGCAAATTTTGTGAATTGCGCTAGCGATTCACAGAGAATTTGCCTCAAATCCAAATCCGTTCATATTGACCATGAACAGCTATAAAGTGCTGTTCATTTCTTATATTTATATTCATTTACTAAATCACCGTTTGTTTACATTGCTTCTATTTTGTTGCATAAAACGAACTCTTAGCCTCTGTCACAGTAGTATTGTGATGTACGGCAACACATAGACATGACGTCATACTTCGTCTCACCCTGCCTTTTATCAACATTGCACGGTGCACAGCATTTTGGAGCTAGGAGACCGCAAGATTGGGATGATAATCTACGTAAGTTCACAATCTTAATCCGAGGTGTGACTTGCGAGATCTTTGTAACACATGTTGTATTTTTTCAAATCATTACGCTCTCTCAGTCGCGTGCTTTAAGCTAGTTCATAATCTGTTCACAGTCAATATGAACGGATTGTGTCGCATGCTGAAATTGGTTGGTTCATAGAGGAAAATGCGATTTGTAATATAAATATATGTGTCTACCCAGACAGACACGTACAGAATGCATGTGTCTACCCAGACAGACACGAACAGAACACATGTGTCTACCCAGACAGACACGGACAGAACACATGTGTCTACCCAGACAGACACGTACAGAATGCATTTGTCTACCCAGACAGACACGGACAGAACACATGTGTCTACCCAGACAGACACGGACAGAACACTTGTGTCTACCCAGGCAGACACGAACAGAACACATGTGTCTACCCAGACAGACACGGACAGAACGCATGTGTCTACCCAGACAGACACGGACAGAACACATGTGTCTACCCAGACAGACACGGACAGAACACTTGTGTCTACCCAGACAGACACGGACAGAACACATGTGTCTACACAGACAGTTACGAACAGAACACATATGTCTACACAGACAGACACGGACAGAACACATGTGTCTACCCAGACAGACACGGACAGAACACATGTGTCTACCCAGACAGACAGAACTCTCAGGCTCAGCGAAAACGGGGATTTCATAATTATAGAGTCTCTCAATTACCGCTACGGGACTTCTCAAGACAAGTCTTTATGACCTACGAATGACCCATTCATAACTGTTTGAGCGTCAACAGTGAAACTTGGTATGAAGACTCCCTAATGGTAAATTAATTCCTGTTGTATATTAGTTCAGAAAGTAAAGAGCACTGCCACTATCTCAGTATTAGACTATATAGTAAGAAATGCGTTTGGTATGATGGAAGTAGCAAGAGAATTTTCGCTTGATCTAATGAAAACTACAGTTCCTATTGATTGAATATTTTTTTCATGTCGAAACTTGTTGATGTCATTATTAAAAGTTGCACAGGATTCTTGTACGAAGGTGTTGACAGAGGTATAAGGAATGATAGTACCAAACCCCCGTATGCGTAACCCGGACGGAGTTTACCCAAGATTGAGCGGAGGTATAAATGTCTAGGTGTTGCGTGATTGGCTAATATCAAGAGTGAAATTATTTGGAATTGAAAGAAATATTACAGAGGTTCAAATTAATTGTGAGGATGAAAAATTATCGCACAAAATCGAGAAATGACTGAGGAAATTACCATGGTAGGGGTGTGCTTAAAATGAAGTGTGTAATTTACTGCAGATGGCTATGTGTTGTAAAAAAAAAAAGTACAAATATGGCCTATAAAAGGCACGGGACCCTATATATTTTTTGTCATTTTTTATCAACACTTGGAATGAACTTTGAAATGTTTGCGGTCATTTGTTTAAAATCGATATAGTTAATTAGTGAGAGGGCCAAAGGTTAACATTGAGGTCTATGGGAAATGAATTGGTACTCTTTTCCCATAAGTGAAGCCAATCTCTACCCAGAGTTGTCGTTCCTTGCTCTTCCATACACCGTCCATCATCAGTATGTGCGAGTGTAAGGAACGATTACTTTGGGTAGAGATTGAAGTGAAGCTTGTGTAACGCGCCCTCTGGTGCAAGAATGTATCAATGGTACTTGTATATCAACTCATTCAAAGACTTAAATATGAATGAATATTGACTTATCTAAAGATTTATTTATATATCGCATACAGCCTATCTAAAGATTTATCTCCCATTGGTGTATCGGCTTACATATTTCATGACCGGGGGTCGTGAATTCGAGCCCAACTTGTTTCTTGGTCGCATCCAGCCTAAGACGTAAAAAAACAAAACAAAAAAACGTAATGATTGCTCCTTCGCTGAACACTCGCCAGGAAGAAGTACGAGTCGTGGATCTTGTGGATGAGGCCCCTTGTCATAACAGGTGTTGGAATATTTGAAGAACACTCACTAATATCGCTCTGTTTGTGAAGCTTCACCTAGAGGTGGTGAAGTTCGAAGGGACGTAAAAAACAAAACTAACAATGGTCTAACGATAGCTTATTGTTAATGTTTACTTCTATTTTTAGACTGCCTGTGTCCTTGCAGCAGACTCCATGTTAGTACCAACAATATCTCGGTCGAAAGGAAGATTTTGAAAATCAAACAGGAGTTAAAGCTGAATAAAATCCAGCTGTCCAAAACCAAGCGACAGAAAATCTCCAGCAGTGACAGCCGGCCCTCGGCCTTCGCCCTCGGTAGTGTGCTGGGAGTTGGGATTATCATTACATTCTTCCTCACAATAATGATATGCGATCTACCCTCATTACATCGGCAAATCAATTCGCGACATCGTATAAATATATGTCGGTGATTCTATAGTTTAACACCTAAACAGTTTTCTTTTGTATTAGTTATATTAGCCATAACTCATAGGATTTATGAGATTGGTCACTGTTTGTTATCTTCACCTTTCATATTTTAATGTTTATACAATTTACCATGTTACGTACGATCCCGTATCTTAAAATAGAAGTGTGAAACATAAAAAGAAACAGAAGGTAAATACACGAATTTAGTCGAAATATACGCCAGTTTCGAGATAAGAGCTCTCCTGTGTAGGAGGTACATTTAGTAGAATTTTGAGGGGCCTAAGTGGGACAGAGTGAACCTTCCGTCAGTGAGGAAGACGATAAAATGTATTAAAAGCGGCTTCTTTTTAAATATGTAAATAATGGAAACACAAAATACTATTGAAAGAAATGTTTTACTAAAGCAGAAACATAAAAACAATGTCATATTTGAGAGTAATATCCAGGATATGATACCTACGACCAATAAAATTACGTGATACAATAAGAATTCCATGTATCTAATTACTCCCTGAATACTTATCACTTACTTACTTTGTGTATCAGTTGAATTTGGGTGATGAAACAGCGTATGAGAGACTTAATGAGTACATTCACTTATGCAGTGATGAATATTCGTCCCACTCCCGCATGTAAACAAATTGTTTCGCGCCTTACTATGTACGAGAGTTCTTCAAAGGGAAATAACTCGAGCGTATCTCGAAACTGGCTTATTAAACCTATCCCTAGAAGGATGTTAAAAAAACAAACACACAAAGTAAACTGGTCCTAACTGAAACTTTAATTAATATCTTGAATAATGGACGTAAGGAGAAAAAAAGTTGTAAATCACGAAAGAAATGAATTCAAACCACTGCGCAACACGAACGCATTATTTGTACATGCCAACTTGATAAGCACTTTAATTCGTGGAACGGATCAGACATACATTTGAGAAAAATATTATTAATTTATTTGAGCATTGAATTATTATTTGAAAGATGTAGTCTCATAACACTGCAACGGTGTGTGCATACAAATTGAATAACGCGCTAACTATGAAAATTTGTTTGTACATACCATTGCATTTATGAGACTATATCTTTCGAAAAATAATTCATTGCTTATATTTACATTTTAAAAATCTTTTTTAATGTGTGCATTTTTCATACATACAGTGTATCTCAAATCCCCCGCTTAATTCTTTGGGTAAGTAGCGCGGATTAACGGAACAGCCATGGAAAGCAAAATGTGATAGCATAACATAAAAGAAAAGAGTGCGCAATCCTGAAAAAAATTAATAGTCTAATTCTTGAATTGATTTTCAATGAATATCATAAAAATCAACTTATTAACAAAGTTTACAATCTGAAATGGGTAATTGTAAACAGCGTAGGTATATAATCACTATAGTATACCGTAGGTGCTAGTCGGCCATGTTGTCACTTCGAGAAATTGAAAGTACAATTACTGAAAGTAGAATTGGTAAAAAATCCTGCACTTGGATCAATTTCTTGTGTTTGTTCGGTGATATTAACCACATATTAGAGGTAAGATCAACTTGTCTGGCATCGAATGAGACGGGAATGGACAACAAAGCTTTGTTTTCATTCGGCACACGTGTGGTCGAGCACAGAAACTGCATGGTATTTTTGTCTGTTATAATAATAGAAGTGTCTTATACCATATCACCCCCTGATAAGGGGTAATAATAATTTTATCAGTAAGTTGTATGGTATGATACCCCTAACAACTATTAATACAAAATCACCGGTTGAAGCGTTCCTGTGGGCCGAGATGCAGACGACATGTTCGAAAGTGTCCATACGCCTAACAGATTTATAGTGATTCGGTCTTTGCAGTTACATGTATAGGCAAATATTCAAAATTTTCTAATGCATTTCATCACAGGATTAAAGAGTAAATGTAAATATAGTCCGTTTAAAGAAAATTTTGACAATATGTTAATCATCATGAAGAAAAAAACTACTGGATATTATAAGAACGTAAATCCGTCCATACTCGGATAACAGGAGGTGGGCCGGCACAACAGGGGGTGGGCCGGCACAAGCGGATCCATTCTATAAAAATCCTAAATATTGAATCGCACGTGAAAAAACAAATACCAACCCAGATTTCTACGGAAAGATTACATTCGATGCGGATTCAATATACATGTGAAAGGTGAAGATAACTCGTATAAGCAATACAAATAGATAGTTAGGCAAACATGGAATATATGGAAACAAAAATATTCACCGTACACTTTCTAGTTTTATCAAACACTTCAACACAATTCCGACGATCGGGGCAAGTTTGGCACTACCGCGTGTCTATGATAAAATATAATAGTCAAGCAGCCCTCTGTGAGGATAGTTTTTAAAAACACAATCTATGTGAGTTATCGATATGTTTAGAATGATTTCTGGACTATGTTTAAATATTTCAAAATCTCAAGCAATTTGATTGGGGAGCAAATCAGGTTCGACTGAAACTTTGTGTAATGATCTGAAAATAAAATGGGGAAATAGCAATTTTAAGCTCCTCGGAATAGTATTTACAAAAAATCTGGAAGACATATCAATTTAAAATCAATTCCATTTGAAAATTGCTAGGTTTGTGGACTAAACGAGATTTAACTACAATAGGTAATATCACAATTATCAAAACTTTAGCACGAGAATTCCATCGTCATCGAAAGCAAGTTTTATAGACTTGCCTAGATGGTTAAGCGGTCTAGCGCGTTGGTTACACGCTGCTAGTAGTTTAGTTCCGCAGGTCATGAGTTCAACCCAGGGTAGGGGTGGAAGTGGGTATCCAAATAAAGTGAAATTTTCTGTGCTTTATATTAAATATTTCTTCACTTAGGGCAGTTATGTTCATTTAAGAGTTCATTGCTATTTATGTGCTCTCTCTCTCTCTCTCTCTCTATATATATATATATATATATATGTGTGTGTGTGTGTGTGTGTGTGTGTGTTTATGTGTGTGTGTATATATATATCTATGTGTGTGTATGTAAATATATATATCATATATATAATTCATTGTTATTGTTGTGGATGCAAAAGGTGCACAGAGTAATTGCAAGTGTAAATGAAAGAGTGTGGATTACAGTTTGTATGTATAATGTGTTTAAAATACAAAAATAAAACAGTTAAAAAAGTGATCAAATATCCGCTTTGTTTTATCCTCAATTTTTTTTTTATACCGTGGAGGCGATTTTTGACAGCGAAAGAATGTATTATTTTAAATGACGACAATTATCGTAGATTTTGTGTGGAATTGAATGGTTTCAATTGGATTCACTTCCTGAGAAATCATTCATGGATTGATTTATGTAAGTTTTCGAACGATTCACATAAAATGTAACCTGAAATAAATTCAAACTGAAGCGCGACTGAGTTCTCACATACTTTATGAAGGCTTGGACAGAAACGAGAGGGGTAGGAAAGACCGAATATAAATAACCCCCTTGTTTCCACAGAAATTAGTCATGCAGTACTAGTCTCCCCTCTCTCTCTCTCTCTCTCTCTCTCTCTCTCTCTCTCTCGGTAATGGCGGTTCCAGTGGGGATTCGGCTTACAGTATGTACTCAGTAACCCCTTGATTATCGTAAGAGATGACTAAATGGGGTGGTCCTTCGAATGAAATCGCATAAACCGAGGCCCCGTGTCACAGCAACTATGGCACGATAAAGACCCCCTCCCTGATCAAAGGCCGTAAGCGCCGAGCATAGGTCTAAATTTTTCAGCCCTTCACCGGCAGTGCAACGTAGTGACGTCTCCATCATGTCCATATGAGTGAAAAATTCTCGAGCAGGACGTTAAACAATATATGTACAAACAACCAATTTATGTAATGCACTGTGCACATCAATCTGAATATTGCTCGGCTTTTTCCGTCAAGTCAAGAAAAGCCCAGAACACAAAGCTTTTCATTGTGAAAATATGAATCGCTATGGACTACGTGTGGTGATGCAGCAGAAATAATATTAAATATGTTCCGTTATATCTGTTCGTCTTTTGAATTGACTAAATATCTTAAAAGGATAGTAGGGGTCGTTTTATTCAAATTCTTTGAAAGAATTAAATTGAGACCAGATGACCTATACAAGTCATATTCTGTAAAATATTTCAACTTTATGGATTCATATCCTAATTCAAAACTATTATAATCTTCAAATTATATCCCCTGAATTTTTGCTTCCTGGACAAAAATTCAATCTGCTATACAATTAAGTTACCTCCTAGTGTAACTTTTGACAAACATGCAGTGATTTCAAAGTTGAAAAATATTATTCATATATCTTTTTAAATTTATATTAGAAAGGAATAAGATGATTTGGGGTGAGAGAAAAAAAATCTCATCGACTCGCAATAATTGTAATCTGTTTTAAATAAGTACAAACTGTTTTATTAAAATTCAGTGTTTTAATTAATCGAAAATACTAATACTGTTATAAATAAAACCAAACTGTTATAAATTTTGCTACAACAGGCAGGTATGAAAAGGATATCTTAGAATCGATTGAAATATGAATACATGAACATTTAAGGGACTGATGCACGATTTTCCTCCAAATTTTGTTTTTCACTTTAAATTATCAAAATCTACAGTTTTAGAAGGTTTCACCAAAAAAAAAAAAAAAAAAAAAAAATAAATAATGTTATTCATCATGACAGAAGCTCATTATAGAGAGTTTATTATTTGTTTTGAAAACAAAGATTGAGGTGTGTTAATTATTGTTTACGGGGTTTTCAAAATAAATGGATATTGATCCAAGTTTATTATATATATCACATCTCAAGTATACATTAGGTAAAATGTGTCATTTAAAAGTAAAAATTTGTGATTGTACAAAATGAAGATGCTTTAAATTACAAAATTAACGTTTTACTAGTTTGTTTACATAAAAAGACTCGAGTCTTTGTTTACATAACACAGAATCAAAGCTAAAATATTTCTCTTATCCTGGCATTCAGACGGTCCAAATTTTAGTTGTCAACATTAAATGAGCTATATTATAGGTTTCTTACCACAATTCGTGCAAACTGCGGTCGACCTCATTTTTTCTTGTCATATGGTCCAAGGTCGTTACAACTGTACAACAGGGTGATATATAACATCCATTTTTTTTCTCCTTCTCTCATGGTGTGATGATTTCTCCTCGGGATCAAGATTCCGAAATCCATGATTATGAAAACAAACTTTACCGATTACGCAAGTGACTGCACGATATCGTGTAGTTAGAATGACATAGTGGTTTTTACTGTAATTTACAAAGATGAGATTACTAGCTATACCTCAGAGAGTTCTTTCGATGGGAACAAACAGAATGTTTCACTTATCTCGAATTCACAAGTCAAAGGTATGTGATACGGAACGTCATACGTATGAAAACACTACCAGTCTCACTGCATGAATTGATGAACAGAACTCTGATTAGTACTTCATACCTGACTTATTGGGATGGATTTTTATGCCCCCGAGATCGAAGATCGGGAGGCATATTGTTTTTGTCCTGTCTCTCATTCTGTCATTTTGTAATTCTGTCATTCTGTCTGAAACTTTAACCTTGCTAATAACTTTTGAACAGTAAGTGATAGAGCTTTGATATTTCACATGAGTATTCCTTGTGACAAGACCTTTCCGTGGGTACCAACATTTTTGACCCCGTGACCTTGAACTTGGAGTTTGACCTACTTTTTGAAAACTTTAACCTTGCTAATAACTTTTGAACAGTAAGTGATAGAACTTTGATATTTCACTTGAGTATTCCTTGTTACAAGATCTTTCAGTTGGTATTGAACCTTTTGACCTTGACATTTGACCTACTTTATTATTTTTTTTACATTGGTCATAACTTCTAAATGGTAAATATTAGAGCTTTCATATTGTACATGAGCATTTCTTTTGACAAGATCTTTCTACTGGTACCAAGATATTTGCCCTTGTGACCTTGGCCATCTTCGGAATTGGCCATTATCGGGGGCATTTGTGTTTCACAAACACATCTTGTTGAATTATAAATTTTGTGTCGGGGACTTTCATGAGTATGTAGATCCTTGTTTATACTGAGCTTTCTGTAATAATGCTGTATATTTCTGTTGCAGGTCCTTTATGATGGAGAATGTCCTATATGTATGATAGAGATAAATTTTCTGAAAAAATATTTTAACAAGGAAGGAAAAGTGGAGTTTGTGGACATCACAAAAGGCAGCTATAAACCTGAGGACCACTCTGGAGTAACTTACCAAGAGGCCATTGGCAACATGCATGTTATTGGGGAAAACAATCAGGTCAGACAGTAAAATTAGGTCCATAATTAGATCTACTATGCTTCATTTTTTTTGTCTGTGGAAGGATAATTTGTGTTTGAAATTTTCAAACTGTTTTTCAAAATTATTGCAGTTGAAATTTTTGATGCACACTGCTGGCACTGGAATCTGTTTACTGTTTAGCATTTGATTGACCAGTCCCACACTCATCCACACTTACAATATGAAAACATCAAAGATAATGTTTGCATTTTATTGTAAATGTAGATACATGCAGCCATTCATGACTCTATTTTCACCATACTGAACACAATATGTTAGTTGGTAAATAGCTCTTTAGAGCTAATGATATATGTGTCAGCTGCGAGAGCATCAGTAATGAGTAACCCATACATAAGGAACACACATGTTAAAGTCCACTAATCAGGAGTTTCTTAGAAAATGACGATGTATGGTAAATACGAATAGCACACATCAAACATACATCTGCACTAATCAACTTTCATATAGTTTTACAGTTCAAGGGGATGACAGATGGAGAGTTCTTTGGTATCTAGATAAGTTATTGGGTGAAAATTCTGTCTTTTTCTCAGAGAACATTAACAAAAACATTACATTTTAGTAGGTTATTTTAAGTCCAGGTTTTCACTTATACATATGTATTGTAAATTTTTTTTTTAATCTATGATTAGTGTACATCCTTGGATATGTAGTAATTCATAGATATGTAAGTAAAATTCTCTTAGTTGAAAGATTTATGTACAATGTAAGTACACTTGCATTTTGTTGTTGAAATGTAAATTGTGAAAGATCACCTTGAAGTCCTTTTATGTTTTTAAATAGATATGTAAACGTACTTTGCAGGTGTACAAGAAGATGGATGGAATCAGGGAAATGTACCGGGGTGTAGGATTAAAGGGGTTTGCCAAGTTTACAGAAATGCCCGTCATCCGCCCTGTAAGTGACAGAATGTATGACATTTTTGCTGCTAATCGCTTTCGATTGACTGGCAGACAAGACAATTGTAACTGTCAAAAACAGTAGTGTTTTGGAGTGTGTTTGGATTTTCTGTTGTACTTGATATGCAGAATGTAATAGTTTTAATTGTGAGGATGTGTATATCTTTTTGAAAAAATATTGTATTCAATTTTATCATTGTTCAAATGTACTTTTCTGATTTAAATTTGTTTATTTTCTATATTTGTGGATAACGACTGCAAAACTTTCATAGTATTCAAGTGAATTATAAAAAGTGTAGAAATAATTTGAGATGGTAGATGGCACCACAAAGTTGTTTGTAAGAAATAATCGACTAAGTTGAAAATGATATACCGGTACACAGCCATATTGCACATCAAGTTAAATATGTATTTAACATTAAATTGATATTGACACATTTAAAGTTTATTAGATTTAACATAGAATAGCATGAGTTTCATGTTAATGAAATGTAGAAATGAATTTAATATTAAATCAGTCAGGATGGACCCATTCACAACTAGCAAGGCGAAAACCATGTGGGGAGCTATTGTTGAAATCTGTTACACTTTTAGATGGTATAAGAAAACTTTATCCTTTTAAATCATATTGTTATAAACCTATTCGTGAATCTTTGCAAGATTTGATTAAGACTATTAAGAGGCCAAGATTTGAAGACCTCTGTGACCATTGGCGATCAAGGAAAAAGTCACCCGGGTTTCTAACAGATATTTATGATGGGAATGTTTGGAAAGAGTTTCAAAGTACAGAAAAAAAAAACAGTTTTTTATGCCATTGAAATAATTATGGTTTAATGTTGAATTAAGATTGGTTTCAGCCATTTAAGCATGTTAAATATTCTGTTGGTGTATTGTATGCAGTCATTTTGAATTTGCCTAGAAGTGAACGGTTTAGATTGAAGAATGTATTGCTAATAGGTGTTATTCCAGATTTAAAACATGAACATTCTGTAAATAGTTTCATAACACCTCTTGTTAATGAACTTAAAGTAGCATGGTCGCAGGGATTTCAGTTGGCATCATATACATGTAAGAGTCCTCATGTAAAAAGAATTTTAAAGTTGCGCTTATGTGTGTTGGATGTGACATTCCAGCAACACGTAAATTGTGTGGGTTTTTGGGTCATTCTGCAACATTAGGTTGCTCAAAATGTTTCAAAAAATTTCCAGGTGGTGTAGGCAAAAAAGACTGCAGGTTTTGATGTTGATAATTGGCCAGCAAGAACATTGAATGATTATAAGTTATCTATGAAAGTTGTAAGAAAAGCCAAAACTCAAACAGAGAAAGAAAAACTTGAAGCTTCTCATGGAGTTAAATATTCAGTATTGAGTGAAATTGATTATTTTGACCCAATAAGAATGTCCATTGTTGATCCAATGCATAATTTATTTCAAGGGACTGCTAAAAAGATGATGAAATTATGGTGTAGCAGCCCTGGTCAGTTTATCAATGAAGTTCAAAGACTGATGATGAAGGGTTGTCGTTTATTCATCAACGTAAGAACTTGTTCTCTCTCTGACCAATCTGCTAGAAAGTTATGCCTAATGTAAACAAAAGAAAACAAAACCCAAAAGTGGATATCGCACGTTGTGTGTTACGTTATCTGTACGTTATTTCAATGCACATGCTCGACAATGCGTAAATAAACACTAAACACGGAACCGATAAAAATGAACAGTTCCGGAATGCACAATTCTACTGCGTGCTAATACATGTAGTAAATATAATTATTCTACCATTAAACAAAATGACAAAACAAAAAATTTAGGCAAAAATTTGTGACATTTACATATGGCTTCATTGAAAGGTTTTACATTTAGATCAATTAAGTTTGATTCAGCAAAAAGTTGATTCAGTGGATGCAGCAAGCAACATAAGGGCTATTCCTAGAAAAATTGCATCCTCGTTTGGAGGATCTACCGCTGAGCAATTGAAAAATTGGACAATTTTTTTCTCAATTTTTTCACTAGTGGATATTTTTACTAAAACAGATTTGGAGGTATGGTAAAAATTTTGTTTTAGCATGCAGAACTCTAACCTCTAAATGTATTTCAAATGTAAAAATAACTAGATTTGATAGGTATGTTATTGAGTAAAGGTGTAGAAAGAGTTTATGGTGTTTCAAGTATAACACCAAATATGCATATATGCATTGTCATTTATCACAGTGTGTGCTTGATTATGGTCCCATTTACTCATTTTGGCTTTTTAGTTTTGAAAGATATAATGGTCATTTGGGAAGTATGCCAAACAATAGCAGATCTATAGAAATGCAGCTATTGAGAGGCTTTTTTAAGAGATTCTTTTGAACATTCTTTGCAATTCCCTGGTTTATATTTTGACGAATTTAAGAAACATTTTCCAAGTGTGACAGAGTTATGTTCTGACAGAATTCATTCTGATTCAGGTATTTTGAAAATTTTGTGTATGTCGAAAAGAAGTGCCCATATTGTTGGACAGGATTGGCAAATTTGTTCTGCTTTTTCATGTCAGATGACATCATGTAATGTAATGTGTTCAGCAGACTTTGATATGTTACAGAAAACATACTGACATATTTATCCAGATCTTCATGAACATATTGAATGCATTCCAAAGTCCTTCAGAAAATGTTCCTTCAAATCTCTTGGTGGAGAAGATTATGGTTCTGTTCAATCTCGTCACAAGCGTTCCTCATTTGTCATGGCTTACTGGCATTCCAACGATGGAAATATCATTGAAGAAGTTGGAACAGGCGACCTTTATCCTGAAGTGATTCAATATTTTCTTCAACACAACCTTATCGTAGGAAATGAAAGCCGTGTTCACTTATTTGCAAAAGTCTTTTGGCTTGTGCCACTTCCGAATGTGTATCGATATCACTGTGGGAAGCCTGTTGAGTTATGGAGACAGAATGTTTATGAAACTTTTGGGCCTTCTGCTTTCATTCCAGTTCAGAGAATCAGTTGTAAATACATATGTGCTGATGGTATGCTTTTTAACAAGAATGTATCTTACATTTGTCCTGTTATTAAAGGGGTTAATATATGAATAAAATGCAAGGTAGATATATTTTACTGATAGATTGAGGTATTTCAAAACAATATGTTTTATGTGATATATTTACTTACTTACTTAGGCCTGTCGTTCCGTGAGGAACATAGGCCATCGATGACAGTCCTCCAACGAACACGATTCTGGGCTGCTTTTGCGGCGTCATGCCAGGTCATGTCCTGCGCTTTTAATTCTACTTCTGAGTCACGCCTCCAGGTGTTTCTTGGACGTCCCCTCTTTATCTTGCCCTGTGGGTTCCAGGTCAGGGCCTGGCGTGTGGTGCTGGAAGGTGGCTTCCTTAGGGTGTGTCTAATCCAGCCCCACTTCCTACGTCTGATTTGTATGTCTATGGGTTCCTGTCCTGCTCTCTTCCATAGTTCTTCATTTGTGATCTTTTCAGGCCATCGGTTGTTGAAGATGCGCCTGAGACAGGTGTTGTAGTAAAATGTCTGGATTTTCTGCAGGGTTGTTTTGGTCATTCTCCATGTCTCTGCTCCATACAGCAAGATGGACAACATTGGAGTTGAGGATCCGCAGTTTGGTAGTAATGCGGATGTTCTTTGAGGCCCATATGTTCTTTAGCATGGTAAACGCTGCTCTTGCCTTACCGATTCTTGACTTGATGTTGCGGTCTGTGCCACCCTGTCTGTCCATCACACTCCCCAGGTAGATGAAAGACTCAACTTCTTTGATGGCTCACCACCAACTGTGACTGGTAATTGGACAGTGGTGTTGATCTTCATCAATTCTGTTTTCTTCAAATTGATCTTGAGTCCCGTTCCTGCTGATGTTGTTACAAGGTGAGTTGTTTTGTCCTGCATCTGACTGTGGTTGTGCGAAAGGAGAGCCAGGTCATCGGCAAAGTCGAGATCGTCGAGTTGCGTCAGGAGTGTCCACTGTATACCATTATTCCTGCCTGATGTGGTAGTCCTCATGATCCAGTCAATAACCAAGAGGAAGAGGAATGGTGACAGCAAACATCCTTGTCGAACTCCTGTCTTGACCTCAAAACTCTCGGACATCTGGCCAGCATGGGTAACCCTGCATGTCATGCCTTGGTAGGTGTTGCGGATCAGGGAGACGAGCTTCTCGGGTACTCCATAGTGTCTCAGTATCTTCCACAGTGTCTCACGGTCCACGCTGTCGAACGCTTTCTCGTAGTCGATGAAGTTGATGTAGAGGTGTGACTTCCACTCCAGTGATTGTTCAATGATGATGCGCAGACTGGCTATCTGGTCAGCACATGATCTGTTGCGTCTAAAACCAGCCTGCTGGTCACGGA
The DNA here is from genome assembly GCF_947568905.1 of Ostrea edulis. Classification (NCBI taxonomy): domain Eukaryota; kingdom Metazoa; phylum Mollusca; class Bivalvia; order Ostreida; family Ostreidae; genus Ostrea; species Ostrea edulis. The sequence goes on from NC_079169.1 coordinate 9,416,914, forward strand.
GCTTTGGGTCCACTGCCTCTTTCATCCTCTCGAGAAGGATCCTGTTGAGGACCTTGCCATGCACTGACAGGAGCATAATTCCCCGGTAGTTAATGCAGTCCCTCAGAGCTCCCTTCTTTGGTAGCTTAATGAGGATGCCTTCTTCCCAGATCTTCTTGAAGAGGTTGTGCAAGATGTTAACAGCTGTCTCTGTATCAGCTTTGATTGCTTCCGCTGGTATCTCGTCAGGCCCTGCCGCTTTTCCATTCTTAAGTGTGGTAATTGCTCTCCTGATCTCTGTCTTTGTTGGCTTGTCGCAGTCGATCGGGAGGTCTGCGTTGGCTGGTTGTATGTCTGGAGGCATATCTGGTGATGGTCTATTTAATAGCTCTCCAAAGTGTTCTACCCATCTCTTCAATTGTTCTTCTGTTGTTGTGAGAGGATTCCCGTTCTTTTCCTTCACTGGCTTGTCTGTCTGCTGGAACTTGTTGGAGAGCTTCTTTGTGACCATATACAGTTCTCTCAAGTTTCCCTGTCCCGCTGCTTCTTCAGCTTGTTTGGCCAGATTGTCTATGTGATCCCGTTTATCTTTCCTGATGCTTTTCTTGACTTCTTTATCTGTGGCTGTGTAGTCCTCTTGAGCTTTTGCCTTTGCTGCTCTTGTCCGGCTTGTGTTCAGTGTCGCTTTCTTTTCCTTCCTCGCCTCCAGTTTCCTCTTGGTATCAATAGATATCCACTCTTTGTGTTGAGCCTTTCTTCTGCCGAGAACTTCTTCACATGTGTCTCGCCACACTTTCTTGATGTGCTGATATATTGCGTAAGCAAAATTGGAATATTTTTGTCTTTAGCCAGTTGGATTGAGCCATCTTGGGAGGATGCATGTCCTGTGCCAGTTGGCATCGGCCATCTTGGAAGGATGCACGTCCTGTGCCAGTTGGCATCAGCCATCTTGGAAGGATGCACGTCCTGTGCCAGTTGGCATCAGCCATCTTGGAAAAGGATATGTGGCTAATTTCATTTATTTATGTAATGTTTGTGTAAACCTTTAATGTACTTTAATACTTGTGTTTCCTAACATTTGAATTTTTGGACATACATGTACCATCACTATTTCGGCGAAATGAAGACGTATATAGAAATGTATTCCCAAAATGTTGAAGGGGAGGTCATATTTTTGATTGTTTATGCTTAAAAGAGACGTATGCAATAAACGAAAATAAAACCTGTTTTTCTTTTGTTTGAATGGGAAAAAAAAACCAATTGGTTGAAGAAATATATTACTTTCTTGGATTATAGGTCCTCAGTACCCCTTGACTGTACGAGGCGACTGAATGGGGCGGTCCTTCAGATAAGACAGCCAAAACAGGGGGCGTGGCACGTTAAAGATTTCCTCCCTGTTCAAAACTAAACTAAGAGCATAGACCTAAATTCTGCACCGTTTCACCCGCAATGGTGGTCTCCATATGAGTAAAAAGTTCTCGAGAGGGACGTAAAAAAAATAAGACAACCATGCAGAACTGGTTTCACACTGAAGCGGATGTGAACATTTAGTATAAAAGGACAAACTTGTATTATTTGCTGAATAGTGGCAGATTTGGAAGGGGCATGGTAATTGCACCCGCTCTCTCTTTGGTGTATCATTTTAATATTAAAAAATGTCATTTTGGGCTCTTCACCCATACCTTTCTGAATGGTCAACAACTCAACATTCAAACCTGGGTTGCACCCCTTTTGAAAATCTTCGAACTAATATCAGCTGTCGAACTTTTCTGAGGTGATAAAAAGTTTGTGCTCTAATCTGTTTCTATGCTTTGGTTTGGTTCATAGCATGGACATCTCAACGTTGCATTGTCAGTGTACAAGCAATTTGTCGTATGACATTTATTTTACCGGAAACTTAATTTCTGTGATACTTCCAAGTATAATTCAACATTAAATCTGAATTAAACGCGAAAGTTGATGTAAATTGTAGATTTAATGAATTTAATTTTATTAAACGCCGTTTTTCATGCTGTGATTTATGTGGCTGACAAATGACAGAATTGCGGGCTCTCGAGAAATTTCCTAACAGTGTAATACGGTATTTTAAGTTATTCATGATGTCTATCTTAATATGTACGATACTTCATAACACTGGATTGGAAGTTGATCCTTATACTGCAATCGAACTATAATATGGAACTTTTGAAGCGCTATTCGATGCCACTATTTAGAGAACATCGACAACGTACGATTGATTGATTATATATTGTTTAAAGTCTCTCTTGAAAATATTTCACTCACATGAATTTCGAAGACGTTACCATTGTCGGTGAAAGGTTGCAAAAATTAGGCCTATGCTCAGCGCTTATGGCCATTGAGTAGGGAGGGATCTTTATCGTGCCACACCTGTTGTGACACGGGTCACAGTTTTTGCGGTCTTATCCGAAGGACCGCCCCATTTATTCGCCTCTTACGACAAGCAAGGGGTACTGAAGACTATTTTAAACCAGGCCCACAGTTAACAACAAATTCACAAAAGGTTTGGTGATTATTGATTAAGTGTGTCCTATTAAAATTCAAGGAAATGCTAAAAGCGATGCAATGGAGATTTCAAAACTGGACATGTCCCTAGCAATATGCACATCTCTGAATCGAAAGTTTGTAGAAATGAAACTTAAATAAAATTCTTCAAAAGGACCTTATCAGTTATAGCTGCAGAACTGTAGCTCTCTGAAAAAATATTTTGTTTCGTCAAAATACTTTTTCAGAGAGCTACAGTTCTGCAGCTATATCAGTTAATGTTGCAATGTAAATGTTTTAGGTATAAAAAAAAAATAAGTCTTTGAAACCTGAAATACTTCTTATTTATTGTACACTATATCAACAAAGTTGAAAAATATTAAGTTCATGTGGTAAACAAATGATATTTGATGATTTTAGATCTTTATTTTTAAGCGCTCGCTTTTTAAAATCACACTTAATTCAATTAAAAATATTTATATTTCTTGTATTCGCTCGCCTCATAATATTTATCTCCAAAATTAAAAATAATATTCGTAAAATAATTTCGCCCTCTCACCTCACATTTTTTGTTTGAAAATCCGAAGAACTATTTTACAAATTGGTGTGGTCTAAACAGTGTTATAAAAATTCATACAAACTAGTTATGACGATATAATATCTTTCATAACAATTTCATGAAACTATTTTCACAAAAATATACAAAATGTCTAAAAATAAAGTACATTGATCACATAAAAGACTTGGTAAAGAAATCAATGAAAACAGAGTTATTGCCCTTGGATTCACTATTTTAAAACGCATTATTGATTATTCATCTATACCTTAGACTTTTGAAATGGTTTATTTTTTAAGAAGATTTTTTACAATAACTATCGGGAAAGACTCTAACAAAATTCATGTTCTAATCATGCATAAATCTAAATAAATCATCGATTTTGCAAAATCTGATGACATCACAGGAGGGTGGAATTACTTTAATTTCTGTATATTCCCACATGGCCCCACCCTACCCCCGGGCCCTTGAATTGATCAATCTTGAATTTGAACTACCTGATTGATTGATACGATTTTACGCCGATTTGGCACTATTTCAGCCATTTCACGGCGTATATATCCCCATGTAAAACGTTAATTCTCTTATGTAGCCCCATCCTACCCCCAGGAGCCTTGATTTGAAAAACAAATGGATCTTCCCTCATTAAGGAGGCTTTCACATGAGTTTTGTCTTCTTTGGACCATTGGTTCTTAATTGAGAAATTTTTTAAGTGATGTCTCCATATTTTCACTTTATTTGAATTTTCTTAATCAAACCCCACCCCTTTTAAAAGTTTGGTTGGTTGGTTAGATATTGTTTAACGTCCCGCTCTAGAATTTTCACTCATATGGAGACGTCACCATTCACAGTGAAGGGCTGCACAATGCAGGCCTATGTTCGGCGCTTGTGGCCTTTGAGGAGGGAGGGATCTTTATCGTGCCACACCTGCTGTGATACGGGGGGGGGGGGGGGGGGGGGGTTGCGGTCTCATCAGTTGGAGTATAAGTACGATTATCATCTTAATGCCAAGTTCGTCTAAAATACAGTTGTAATAATGAGCCTTCCAAACAATGACAATGTTGTTACTAGCTTTGTCAGCTGGAACCAAAACATATTCCTCATGTAACCTATCTAATGCTTTGATCACTTCTGGTTTACTAAACACAGAAAGATAGATGGTACGTACTTTTGTTTTAATATATCTAATGCGGGATTTTAATATTCCTCTAAGACTTTTAGTCCATTCTGACAATGTATCAAGTTCTTCATTTTCACATATAGCCCATCGTCTGACATAATCTTCGACAGAATTCATAATAAAGATGAAGTTCTGTCACCAATTGAAATCTGAGGTTTTCTGTATTTAGGACCTTTTAGAATAAGGGATTCGAGGTCCTCATTTTCAACTCTATCAACATCACCAGTAATGGCATGTCCAGCCGGACTATAGTTGAAAGAAGATTAAGAACACGTATATATAGGTGGATGAAGTATAACATGGTCTATATCTAGGCACTGCAAAGTTTGTTTATAATTGAAAAATTTGGATGCAATAGTAGAAGTATACTTGTTGGAAATACAGGGTGTGGACTTGAACATGAAATAAATTGGAATACACGAATGCACTTTTTATGACGAAGAATGTTGCTTATGTTGAAGGCATATATTAATTCGTTTGTTTGTAAATTTAAACTTATGAAACTGGCGGCTTGATTTTGAAGATTGATTGATTGATGTTTTCCACCACACTCAACAATTTTTCAGTTATCTGGTGATGCCCAGTTTTTATTGGTGGAAGAGAGAACCCAGATACAATGTAACTGGGAAGAGACCATCGCCCTTCCGAAAGTAAACTGGGAAACTTACGGGCGCGAGCGGGATTCGAACCCTCGACGACAGAGGTGAGAGGCCGTGTGATTTTGAGCGTGACGCTCTAACCACTCAGCCACAGAGGCCCCTGATTTGGAAGAAATATAATCCATGACCCGTGGTGATTTAAAGAGCCTGTGATTGGCAACATCAACCATAGAGTTCATGCAGTCTATATTCAAGTGTTGAAAAATCGAATGGTTTCTTCAAATAACGTATGCAAAACTCTCAATGGAACCGAGTATAGTATTTTACGAATATGATGTAGACCCAATATTGTCTGTTGACGTAAGATAAAAGTGAATCAAATGTGACATCATTTATACTTAGTCTTTTATATAAACATTGTCCATGACTGCGTTTCCGTCTTTTAGAATTAGGAAAGAGTAACATCATATTCACGTTATTTCCTAGTGGACTAGTCAAGTTTCCCACACTATATATATTAGCATTGCATCCATATGAAAATGCAGTACCTAGGGTCATTATCCAGTATCTTCTCATTGTCTACGAAAAGGGGCACTTATTGTCGGATTGTTTGTGTGATGGTATTTTTTTTTTCTAAAATCCTGACCTTCGTGGACAAGATTGAGTCGTCCGGTGAACTAAAATGCTCTTAAAGAAGTTGGTTACCACCATTATTTATTTGAAATATGTGTCCCGATGTTCTTTTACAGTAAGAACCACCATTAAGCCACATAGGTTACACTCAATAGTGTAGACAACGTTAGAAAATTTTTAAAAAGTCAAATTATCAAAAGTTTTCATACAGAAACTACGTACGGTGAGATTACTACTACATGAATTTCTAGTGATCAGTATATGCACAAGTTTTACAAATTTTTACAGAACATTTTGAGATTGAGCCCACGAGATCTGGAAAGGAATCATCAAAACTTTATCTTAAAGGAACATAACAGTCTTTAATTTGGGTATACCATTTAACTGTCCGCTGTGATGGACAAAAACTTAGTTGTCTATGTCATGAGATTCTTCTCTTTATTGGACAGAACTTAACCCTGACCCCTTTACAGAAGACCGGACGTAGACTCTGACTACTGAAGTAGTGGTTTCACATCCACAAGTGCTACATTTTCTTACCTACAGTACTACCGATATTTGACAATCATGTGAAAGCACAATCACGAACGATGTGGGTTTTTTTTATTCTCCTTAAAACATACCTACTTGTGCCAAGTATGTTCACAACAAAAAAACCCATTGCTTGGCCTATATGTATTCAATATTTTATTGTCCGTTTGTTTACAGTATAGGAAGTGTGTATAGCGCTGTAAAAAGAGATAGTAGGGACAGAGGTGGGATACACTGATATATTATTCCCTCGTGACGTCAAACTGTTTATAACAAACTGTCTTTGTTAATCTGTCAGAAAATCCAGACTCTACATTTTAGAACGGTGGGTCAAATCACGTAGCATCAACCACAGTAGATTACTGTTAACTCACACATTTATTACTTATTACTGAAAGGCATATGTAAGTCTTATGTTTCCTTCCAGCGATCTTGTTTCAGAAATCTACAGGTCCACATATAAAACGCACTCTAGCGTATGTCTACAGTTGATGTTGTAATGTAACATGGCACTTTCGTAATTAGACTGTGGCCCTTATATACGGCATCCTACCCCAACCCATGACAATGTATGTTAAATATTACCGTGACATCGCTTACAGTAACACAGACATTTATTTCATTTAAAGTTTGAAGTTTCACGCGGCATTCAGGAAATAACTTAGAATCTACCGGATTACGTCCCCTATCGTGGGGAATAATTAATATATATATACATACATGTATATATATATCAAAGCACATAAACGTGGTCACTTAAACGTTATTACTGTGCAACATAATTGTCATCGATTCCTGAAATTCCTTAGTGCACTGAGGGAAAGCAATACGTGTTCTATACTACAATGCAGTAGTAACTATTGCAGGAAGACACCAACAGGCTTTGAATGTTCTTCCTGTATATTTAAATGATAAAAGCATCACTTGTCCTCAATTATCCTTCTTATAGTTATAAGATGAGTTCCTGGTAAATGAAGAAAGTTTTGTAAATTAATCAATACACCCTGCCTTTTCTGTACATGCGATCTTTGTATAGTTTCGTCACTTCATATTTGTTTTAAATTTTCTCAGGGATGGGTGAATTGGATGTAGTGAAAGGAAGGAGATAAAAATAAGTCAGGCAGAAAACAACACACGACATTATGAAATGGATCATATTCCTTTAAACACCTATCATTAAAACGTGTGTGTTTTTTCTTATGAATATTTTATCTTTATGTAAGTGTTTAAACAAAGAAGGTCTTCCTAATCTAAATTGCCCTTATTCATCGGCAACAAAAACTAAAATATGTCAAATGCGTTTAAAAAACACTACACCAACTATAGAAAAATAAAAATATAAAAATATTTTTTAAAAACAAATAAAAAACATAATTAATGAATTACTTTATTAGTGTTTATCTAATCAATTACATGCGCTATTATGGGACATTCTATCGTACTAGTTTAAATGTTTGCTCATATTGGCCTACAGCCGCCTTTTGCGATTATGAAAAACAAACATACGCGTGGGTAGTCGTTCCTCCATCTTTAATGAGGTTCGTTCCTGAGATTTGTAATTTTGTCATTTTTCGGGAAAAGTATTTTTGATTTTTATATTGAAGAAAAGTTATATGATATTAGAAAGAAAACTGGGGTAACAATATTTGCTATTGAGCTACTCGGGTTTTTAACATGACCTTTTAACACTTAACATTTACTCAAAATGTATTCATATAAACTTGATACGTGTATTTGTGTCAAAACAACATAATCATCACATATCAATCAAACATAAAATAGATAGATAGCCATGAATTATTATTCCGGATTACTCCACTTTCCTGGTGGGGGTGCGAGCTCGCGGCGGGTGTGACCGATCCGCGGGGGTGTTTGCTCCTCCTAGGCACCTGGTCCCACCTCTGGTATATTCAGGGGCCCTCATTTGACCTACTCTTGATTTTGTATTCCTTAAGGGTTTATGAGATTGGTTGTTGTTCGTTGACTTCACCTATCTAAGAATAAAGATATTTAAAAGTTTAAGCCTAGTAATGAAATTAAATACTTACCCTTGTTGCACTTCATATTCGAAAAAGTTCATGCTATTGATTTAGAGTTTAAAAAGACGTATTAAGAGTAATGTCAATACTTAGAACTTCACATAATTTTCAAATTCTAGTCTTAAAATACATACATTTTTAAACAATGGCCAAAATACAGTTAGTTTTTTGTTTGTTTGTTTTTTCGGGTGAATTAATGTAGATTTTTTTAAGAATCGGTGTTCTGTTTAGAAAAATATATCAACCAAATTAATAAATTGCAACTAGTTCCAAGTTTCGATTTCTTGTATAATAAATTATAGAACTCTAAACATTCGTACAAGGATATAAAACAGAAGGACATATTGGATAAAACAGAATCTCTTAACTGTGCTGAACTGAACTGAATTTATTTCTCATCACAATTACACAATTGTATACAGAGATTTAGTACATATATTTTATATAAAAGTGAAGGTAATATATCACTAAATGTTTGAAGGCATGCGTGAGTATGGAGATAGGCAACATATATGCAATTTTAGATTCGAGTAGTAATTGGGTCGGGGAGCATAGTTTATCAATATTTCTTATAAAGGAACACAATTTTCTTAGAAAAGATTGCTTGTTTGAATTCATTATATTTTTTAAAGTGATGTTTTTGAAACGTATTTGTTTTGGTGATAAACATTGTTTTCTTATATCATTCAGAGATTTGCAATTAAACGTGTAGTGGAATTCATCACCAATTTCATTTAATTCACATTTATTACAATGTCTTATTTCTCGGGGCTCGTTTCGCCAGCGTCCACTTTCAATAGGTAAATGATGATTACAGGTTCGAAATTTACAAAAGGTTATAGCATCTTTTCTGGGTAGGCTATCCAAATATTTTCAAATTTAATTCATCCTTGTACATTCTATAGTTTATGATAGCGTTTTAATGTCAGAATTCCACTTTTGCTTTAATTGATCGAGTAAAATAAGTTTTACCTTTGACTTTAGCCAGTTTGGATTACATGCGTTATTTTGCCAAATGTTAGAAAGTCCGCAATTGTTAAGGATATTTGACACGTTTTTGAACCAAGCAATCTCTTTCGCGTATTGGTTTGTAACATTATTACCCAGTTTCAAGTGTGCAGATTTAGAACTTCTTTCATTAGTAAATCCTTCCACCACAAAATATAGCCCTCGCCAAACCATTTGAATTGACACAATTTCTAAGTGCACAAATGCGCTCAGTATTCGATCAGTAAATACTTAATTATAGCACCATGTGCTCAAAAGCTCAGGAGCTAACTTCCTTAAACATTCAGAATTTAGAGGTCAAGGTTTAGGTTTTTCAAAATGACATTAATAGTTGCTGTCTTGGGGGACAATAAACTTGCTATTGTCCTCACAGCCAGTAAATAGGTGTATAATATTCTAGTTCGTGTTTATTTTAGGTATGATGAATAGTTGTAGGAATTGCTTGTTCGTAACATCCCCTGTGATGGACAGAGACTTGATTGTATTTACCATTTTATTCTCCTCTGTAATAGACAGAAACTTGATTTTCTATGTCATTTGATTATTCGCTGTGATGGACAGAGACTTGATTGAATGTACCATTTTATTCTCCTCTGTAATAAACAGAAACTTGATTTTCTATGCCATTTGATTATTCGCTGTGATGGACAGGGACTTGATTATCTATATCATTTTATTGTCGTATGTGGTGGATACTCACGTGATCGGCCGTGCTATTCCTCTGTACACTGGACTGGGTGTAAACCCTGACGACTGGGGTAGGATTTCCACAGACAGAAGTGATTTTATTAATTACAACCGATATCTAACAATAAAATGGTCTTGATGTGCTTTTTTTTTTTTAAAGATTGTGTCCTACTCGCGCCACGTCCGTTCACAAGGAAACACTTGGTTCACCAGTATGTACTCATTACTTTAACCCATGCTTGTTTATATCATAGGAACTGTGTACGAAGCTGCAAAAACAGAAATAACTGAGACAAAATCGGGTAACACATGGAATATTATGCATCGTCAGACTGGTTGAAGGTTTTTCTCAAACTGTAGGAAAATAAAGCTTCAGATTTAAAACGGGGGATCGAATAATGTAGAATCAACAACAATAGCTTACTATTAACCCATTTATTACTTGTGATTGAATGAAATATGGTTACTTTCTCTTTCCTTATCTACATTTTCATATGCAGTTTTGAGATCAGAAAAAGAAAATTAAGAGTTACGGTGCATGGTAGTCACCTATATGTTTGTGCTTCAACCATGAAGGAATAGTTGTGTGAATATATATGATAGTAAAGATACCAAATATCAAAGGCCTATGTCAAAAGACAAAAAAGTTGTGGTGTGGACAAACAATTATTTGACCTTTACATAAAAGGTCAAGGTCATCAAAAACGGTACACGACACACTGTCATTTCGTGGTAAACTCACAAACCAAATATCAAACGACAAAAAAGTTATGTCCTGGAAAAACTTTGTCAGAGAAGTGGAAGACGAAGAATTCACACTAAAACAATGTGTCCTCTTTCCGTGAAGGAGAGACATAATAAAGAGCTCACAGTATGATTTGACCTTGTGGCCTTGAGACTAGCAGCCAATGCTTGATACTGTAATTGATTTCTAATTCCTGCTAGGATAAGGCAAATAGAATTGTGCTTTATAAGGATTGGATTCTTTAATATTTTGTTAATTTTTCACATAGCAACCACGTTATTGTGATAAATTTATTGTTTACGTCAGTGTCGGCGGGTAGAGCACCAATCACAAATAACGCTATAGTCATTTCACTTCACTTGTGAAAGAAATAATAAACACTTAGTATGTCATTTATTTATTTCTACTGGCACAAAGACATCTTATCTCCTTTTCATTTAAAAAGTTTAAAGCATGGTTATCTAAAACTTCACATCAAACATTCAGACTATCACAAACTCTCATCAGGGTTCTTTGTCTTCAGCACTTCTGTCATCACATTTCACAGAGTTGTCTTTTGATGACAGGTATTCTTGAATAAGCTTTTCTGCCTTTCCTTTTTGAGAGAGTTTATTGGCTTTTCCTTGATAATTTCCTCTGTTAATGGAACCTTTCCCATTCAGTATCTCTGCTACTCTGAAAATAGATGATACACTGCACATGAACACTATTATCTGAAAACAAGAATATCAGTAAAACTGCTCCCTGAACTGCACATGAACACTATTCATGCAACATCTTTATCTGAAAACAAGAATATCAGTAAAACTGCTCCCTGAACTGCACATGAACACTATTCATGCAACATCTTTATCTGAAAACAAGAATATCAGTAAAACTGCTCCCTGAACTGCATCTAACCACTGAACTACTTCATATGACAAATGACTTGCACAATGATCAATAACTGTTGAAATGAAGTTGGGTTTTTTTAACACATATATAAAGTATACATTGAGAGACCTTGACCTTTACAAAATTACCTTAAGTGACCTTTGCCTGAAACTTATTTGCCTATTACTTATTTGTCTGATATACATGTATGATCAATACCTGTTCAAAAATTGCTGATTGATTGATTGTATATTGTTTAATGACCAGCTCGAGAATTTTCCCCTCACATGGCGATGTCACCATTGCTGGTGAAGGGCTGCAAAATTTAGGCCTATGCTTGGCATTTACGGCCTTTGAGCAGGGGGATTTTTATTGTGTCACACCTGCTGTGACACGGGGCCTCAGTTTTGGCAGTCTCATCCAAAGAACTGCCCCATTTAGTTGCGTCTTAAGACAAGTAAGGATTACTGAGGACCAATTCTAACCCAGATCCCCACCGGAACAAAAATTGTTGAAATAAGAAACTTTCCCCTTATATTAGGCATATGTTCTGAGTGACCTTTCCCTTTCCAAAATGACCTTGGTCCAAAAGTCCCCTGTCCCAAGGAATATTTGTGATCAATTATAATAAATTTCTGGTGAAAGGTTTAGGAGATGGAAACTTTTTTTTTTATCAAGAACTGTTAAAATAAGGAACTTTTATATGTTCTGAGTTACCTTGACATTTCCAAAATTACCTTGAGAAAACTTTGGTCCACAACAAGGAAGATTTGTGATCAATTATATCAATTTCTGATGAAAGTTTTAGGAGATAAGAGCTGAGATGGACACACCAACTACTATATGTTCTCCTGAAATTTTCCGGGGAGCATAAAACAAGAGGCCCTTAGGCCACATCACTCACCTGAGCAGCAGTTCTTAGCAATAAACAAGCTTAAGCAAAATTTTCATTATACAAGCAGCTTAGTTCAGAAAAAAAACTTTTCAAAGGTCACAACTAAAAATTCTTAAATTATCAAACTTAATTATTAAACAAATTCAATAACTATCATATGCAAATATCAAGCAAAACAAAATAGAGATGGGATCAGGTGCGAAACATAAAATTATTTACAAAATGCTTTTCTTGCCAAGAATCAAGCTCCACAAAAATCATGCAATATATAGTATGTATAGCACTTGATACATACTAATAAATGTACTCTTCAACTAATGAAAAGGGTTCCAATCATGGATATCTTTTAAATGTATAGGAAATAAAGTGCAGAATTTCCAAGATGGGTGTATAGTCAGTGCACATCACACAGAGATCCAGAGTGTAGTCAGTGTAAACAAAGATCCAGAGTGTAGTCAGTGTAGACAGAGATCCAGAGTGTAGTTAGTGTAAACAGAGATCTAGAGTGTAGTCAGTGTAAACAGAGATCCATAGTGTAGTCAGTGTAGACAGAGATCCAGAGTGTAGTCAGTGTAGACAGAGATCCAGTGTAATCAGTGTAAACAGAGATCTAGAGTGTAGTCAGTGTAAACAGAGATCCAGAGTGTAGTCAGTGTAGACAGAGATCCAGAGTGTAATCAGTGTAAACAGAGATCTAGAGTGTAGTCAGTGTAAACAGACACCCAGAGTGTAGTCAGTATAAACAGAGATCCAGAGTGTAGTCAGTGTAAATAGAGATCTAGAGTGTAATCAGTGTAAACAGACACCCAGAGTGTAGTCAGTGTAAACAGAAATCCAGAGTGTAATCAGTGTAAACAGAGATCTAGAGTGTAGTCAGTGTAAACAGAGATCCAGAGTGTAGTCAGTGTAAACAGAAATCCAGAGTGTAATCAGTGTAAACAGAGATCTAGAGTGTAGTCAGTGTAAACAGATCCAAAGTGTAGTCAGTGTAAACAGAGATCTAGAGTGTAATCAGTGTAAACAGACACCCAGAGTGTAGTCAGTGTAAACAGAAATCCAGAGTGTAATCAGTGTAAACAGAGATCTAGAGTGTAGTCAGTGTAAACAGAGATCCAGAGTGTAGTCAGTGTAAACAGAGATCCAGAGTGTAGTCAGTGTAAACAGAGATCCAGAGTGTAGTCAGTGTAAACAGAGATCCAGAGTGTAATCAGTATAAACAGAGATCCAGAGTGTAATCAGTATAAACAGAGATCCAGAGTGTAGTCAGTGTAAATAGAGATCTAGAGTGTAATCAGTGTAAACAGACACCCAGAGTGTAGTCAGTGTAAACAGAAATCCAGAGTGTAATCAGTGTAAACAGAGATCTAGAGTGTAGTCAGTGTAAACAGAGATCCAGAGTGTAGTCAGTGTAAACAGAAATCCAGAGTGTAATCAGTGTAAACAGAGATCTAGAGTGTAGTCAGTGTAAACAGATCCAGAGTGTAGTCAGTGTAAACAGAGATCCAGAGTGTAGTCAGTGTTCTGTGAATCATGTCTCATTTTTTCTATATTAAAAACAGCAAAAATTTTGTTCTCACAAATTAACTCTTACACATCTAAAAGACTTGAGGATTATATAATCATTTGTGAAATTCATGGCTTATTTAATGAATACTATAGGATTGAACATTCTTTTTGAAGAATTTATTGATGTGTAAACTCTGGACATTTTACTCACACACTGAATAAAAGTGCAAAGCATTTTATGTTAAGTTTGTAACAAGAGTTTACATATCAATAAATTCTTCAAAAAGCATGTTTAGTTCTTATAATTTCCAACTCGTTCTCTGTATAATCGATTTCAAAAATTTGAATAGTTTCCCCACACTATGTTATTTGTTTTCAGGAAAACCTGGCAGAGGTTACCTGCATGGCACATTGGATTTCTGGAATTGCCAAAGTTTTAATTCATTTAGAATTTAATTATGGTACATACAAATATAAATTTTGAAAAATATAAAATTGAGTTTTTAAACTGCATTGACATGTTTGTTATGACATCCAATGAAACTCCCTTCACTATTATAAAGGCAGATAACTCTTGCCACTGAAATTTGTACGATGATGCATGGGAACTATGCTCTGTATCACAACTAACATGTTTGTGACAGAGAAAAACCATGTCCATTACTGAAATACATGGTAACAAAGTAAACTTCATGAACAAAAATACTGATGTATACATGCCAACTATTCCGATTTATGTGGGATTTTCCTGATTTGAAGTAGTCGAAAAAGCAAATCCCAATATCCTGATCGGGATTGCAAAAATACCTTGAAATCCAAATTTTCTAAAAATATCTATCATTTTACGACAACAAACCCCGATTTCCAACCCGATTTGAAATTCCACACCATTTCTTTGTGGCTAGTCAATCAGAAATCAGGAAATTGCTGTCTATCTGTGTCACGTTGCATCAGGGTGGTGTAATTTACCTGGTCTACTTGTGTCAGGGTGTTTATTGGACAGTGAGGAGCATGTTTTGATAGTAATTAATCGGGAAGACAGTTTTCAAATTGACATATTCTTTATACAAACGTGAATGACAACGATGATAGTATCGCCACCAAACAATCTGATATTCCCGATTTTCACCTTTCGGGATGACAGCATCCAAGATATGCAATAGGCATGTCAAATATATATATTTTAATCATAATGATATATGTGTAGGCTATCCAAATCTATAGCAATGTATTATAAAATTATGGGGGCCTAGTATTCAATAGACTTTGTGAAATGTAATTCCCACAAGTCTGTACTTTAATTAGCCAGTTAAATTTTAATGTTGAATTTGATATTAGCAAGTAGCCTTAATTTACAATTAAAAACATTTTGAAGATTTTTTTTCTATTGGTAATTATGTCAGATGTCATGGGTGCACGTTTTGTTCGCAAACTTTGTGGCAGGGCAGATCACTCCTTTTCTGGTTGCAATGCAGATTGTTCCACCAGACTCTGCAAGCCCATGTTTACAGACAGCAAGATCGCCTTTGCAGTCGTACCTAAATGCATGATTGTGCTTTAATTCCAATTTTGATATCTAGTCCAGTCATGGATGCAACTTTAAGTATCAATAATGTGTGGGTAACTTATTGTTGGAGGGGGAATGTTAGTTTATCTTTAACTTTTTGCTGAATAGTTGATGATGTTAATAAAATGATTATGTATATCTTTAAAATTATGTTTTTTATTTAGCTTTATTGAAGTCAATGGTCAAACACACTTGATGTTGTGTTAATTATGATACATGTATAATGATTTGATTGATATTTTCTTTGAAAAGACAAGATATTTATTTTCACGACAAAATGTCGTCAATTTAGAGCTTCGAAAAAAGATCGTCGTGCACAAAATCCCCTATGGAGATTTTTAAAAGTTGTATGCTGGTGAGCTCTGACACGTCCTGTGTAAACTATAATATAAGGCAGTGCTTGGCATAAAAAAGGACAACCTTTTCATTTCTTAATAAATATCTAGTCTGCCATTGCTGCATTTTTTGAATTTTTCATCTTTATGTGCAAATAGAATAATTGCTAATTTCATTATGCATAAATCTGATGGTTTCAGTGACTGATTACATAAATTTTTGATGATTATGCATTCCTCACAAAATCTGGATAGGGTTTGATTTTAGTACAGCATCTGAAGCTTCTACTAGCATCAACTGGATACCAGAGGTTTAAGGACTTGTAAGTATCTACTAACTTTGGATACAAGAGGTTTAAGGACTTGTAAGTATCTACTAACTTTGGATACAAGAGGTTTAAGGACTTGTAAGTATCTACTAACTTTGGATACAAGAGGTTTAAGGACTTGTAAGTACATGTATCTACTAACTTTGGATACAAGAGGTTTAAGGACAAGTATCTACTAACTTTGGTCCGACATTCTGGATGAAGTCTTCTGGTCCTGACAATAAGAACAGACCAGCCCCTTTCTCCTCTCCAACCGTCAGGAAGCAGATCTTATTCTGAAGAAAAAGGAAATCTAATGGTAGTGATTATAGCATCAATTATTTCCATACTTGCCAATCTTTGATAATCTCAAATGGATCTGTAAGTGAGGGGTGACTGGAAATATGTAGAAATTGTCAAAACTTGGAGAGTGTCACCTTCCATTTGGGGTGAACTGTCAAGGATGTATTTTGAAAGAACGGTTATGTGTATATTTGAGTACTCACACAGTTATCCACCTGCTGGATGATGATGTTCATAAACTCCAAGTCACCCTCCTTCCTGTTGAACATATTATTTCATATAAGATCTCAAAATCTAATTGACCAACAAACAGTTGAAAAAAACATAATATTTCCCTCTGAGAATAGAAAGCACGCGCTCCAGTATTTAGCAACGAATAACAGCTAGTACTTGACAATGGGTGATATCATAAAAATTATCACATGTGTCAAATTTATGTGCATACGGTTCGCCGAAGATTGTTAGACAACATCATTTGAGCGTTGTAATAAATGTGAATATCTGCATTGATATACAAAACATCGCATGACAGTGATTGATAAAATGTTAACAGATTAGTGCTGTCACAGTTAACCGAAAAGTCGGTTAACTGCTGTAAAAACACATTCGGTTTGGTTTGTATTTTCCTGTTTTTGGTTCGGTTTTGTTTACGTTTTACCATATCCCATTCTGTCTGCTATACGACGTGCTATGATTGGTTCAATATTTTTATCAATGCTATTCTAACCAATAAAAAAAGTCCATGTAAAATTGGTAATAGTAAAACGAAACATGGTGACACAAGGAAAGAAATAGCAAGGGTATGAATACTTAATTTTCTATGAAAGGGAGAGTCAGAAGTTGTTTACAAAACAACCACAGTCTGCAAACTGTACAGGTTCAAGTGTCGCGGTAGCTCTGTGGTAGAGCGTTCACTTCGTGACCGGGAGGTCGTGGGTTCGAGCCCCACTAAGATCTGAGAAATAAATGTAGACAAGGTGGTGACTGTTCCTTTGTCAAACACTCTGCGTTTAGTAGTGACAGTCACAGGTCTTACGGATGACTTTAAAAACAGAGATTCTGTGTCGCAGCAGACGTTGGCATGTTGAAGAATTCTCACTGCTACGACCATAAGCACCATGCATAGACCTATCTAAAGCAGTTTCTCTCCCACAGCTAGTCTATCATACAAGCTCTCGAGAGATTATGTTACCTGTTGTATTGTGCATAATGTTAACTTTAATAGAATATTACTTACTTATTGATTGTTGTTTTGTCGATTAAAATGCATCAGAAATTAATGTTTGCATTTGTACTGAAAAATGAATACTTAAGGTCCAAATTATTCTTGAAATCATCAATTTTTTTTAATTTATCACATGGAATGAAACCAAACCAAAAAAAAAAGAAAACTGAGGTTTTGTTTCCTGAACCGAACCGAGAAATTACTGAACCGTGACAGCCCTACAACAGATGCAAGTGTTTCTGCTTTGTTGTTTATATCTCATTCAGTATAATCAAACAATACTGTGAATCAAACAATACTGTGAATCAAACAATACTGTGAATCAAACAATACTGTGAATCAAACAATACTGCATGTAGTTGTGAGTAACATTGAAAATCTTTACCCCTAGAGAAACCATTACGCCTCAGTTGACAATGTTTTTCTCAGGGTGAAAATTTCTAATGTTGCCCTCAACTACATGTACATGCATAGTTTATATAATATCATTTTGTCACACTTATTTTAAATCATTCGATATAAAGATTGGAATATTTTTTGAAATACATGTACTTGTTTATAAAAGATTATTGACTTGAGTTATTCCCCTTTCCAATACATCAATGAAATTGATCAATGCAGTAGCTTTCAGTCTAATCTGTGACGTCTGAGAAACTAAAGGTTGAATGTTTTTGGCCTTCATGCAGTAGCCTTCAGTCTAATCTAAGACATCTGAGAAACTAAAGGTTAAATGTTTTTGGCCTTCATGCAGTAGCTTTCAGTCTAATCTAAGACACCTGAGAAACTAAAGGTTGAATGTTTTTGGCCTTCATGCAGTAGCTTTCAGTCTAATCTAAGACATCTGAGAAACTAAAGGTTAAATGTTTTTGGCCTTCATGCAGTAACTTTCAGTCTAATCTGCGATGTCTGAGAAACTAAAGGTTGAATGTTTTTGGTCTTAAAGAGGTTCGCACCTGACATTTGGAGTAATGTCAATTTATTGGGAAGTGTATTTTTAATTTCTAAGTTGAAGGAGAATTAGGACACTGAAAAAAAAAACTGGGGTTGCAATGCTTGTTATTGAGCTACAGTGTTCTAAACATGACCTTTTGGCACTTAAAATTTATTCAATTTAATTTGATTTGTCTGTTGGTGTCAACACAATTAACATAAACAACAGAAATCAATCATTACATAAAATAGATACATAATCATGTCTTCTAACAATACAGATAAAAAAAGTTTAATTCAAGTAATGGAAAAAACTAATGACCTTTTAGCACTTTATATACAAAAAAATTCATGATATCAAATTTGAGAGTTAAAAAAAGAAATATTACTAGGAGTAATGTCAATTTCTAAAATTTCACATAATTTTCAAGGTCTTTTCTTAAAATCTAAAATGGAACTTAAAAAAGTGGGGGCTGGGGACCAAATTTTTAAATTATTGGTGAAAATACTGAATTTTTATACAAAATTTCGAGTAAATTAATTTAAATTTTCGGTGTTCTATTTGGAAAAATATATCAACCAAATTAATAAATCACAATATTTAATCTAGCTCCAAGTCTCAAATGAAATACTCGTATAGGAGTATAAAAATAAAAGATATATTAGATGAACCAGAAACTGTAATATCACGCAGATTTAGAACTTTTTGATTAATCAATCCTTCCACCACAAAATATAGTCCCTGCCAAACCTTTTCAAAATTTGAATTAAATTGACACAGATTTTTTCAACTGGATAGGGTTCTGTAATAGATGTGTAATATGTTTGCACCGATGGGATCAGTATTGAACTAGTAAATACTTATTTGTAGTATCCTGCGCAGTTGTGCTCAAAAGCTCAGGAGCTAACTTCCTTAAACTGCTTAGTCCAGTATCAGATCTGTTAACTTATCAAACTTTTTAATCCAAAGTTAGGGTTTCAATCAACTTCTCTCCTCATCAACTCTTGTTTACTTTAGAGCGAAATGTAGTATTCAGGGCTGTATGGACCATGGGTATTGGCCTGGATAGCTCAGTGGTTAGGGCACCTGACTATTAATGCAGGGGTCCCAGGTTTAATTCTCGGTCCAGTCCAACAAAATTACAGGTTGTTGAACTTGTTCATAGAATATTAATTTCCAAAATAGACTAAGTTCAACAACCTGTAATTTTCTCAAAAATTGTAGAAATTCAAAATCCATCCCACCTGCACATCTTCAATACCCATACAAACACTCCACAAAATAAGAAGGTCCTCACTTGAAAACTGTGGGAGAAGTAGGGCGGACAAATTATGTACCCTCCATATAATAATTATTTCCAAATAAAGGGGCAAAACTCCTGGAAAAAAGGTCGAAATGGATCAAAATTGCAGTATGATCTAGGGTGACCCACAAAGAAGCTACACAGCAAGTTCCAGCATGATATGTGAAAGGGAAATGAAATTATGAAGAGAAAACCCCGAACGGATGGACGGACAGACAGACGGGTGTATAAAAATAGTGCATGTGATGATATTCATGTTAATAATGATCTCTTTGCAATTTTCAAAACATTGCAAATTTTAACAGTTCTGAAAAACAGAAGACAGGTATTGGCATTCAAAGAAGTTGTCCGAATCTAGTCTGGTATCAGTAAATCTTGACTAGTGCATAACTGCAGTCTGCTCAATATCAATATAACCTGCCAAGAGTTGATGAGTGATAGATTGAAACCTTTGCCTTGAGAGAGATATATGCACATTTTTTCACATGTAATAACTGAAAGTTAAGCAATGCTGACTTACCTGTGTAGACACAGGAGAGGATTACCATTCGATTTAAACTTCTGACCCTCAAATACAGCAAGGTCTCGTAACAGAGATGTCACATACTGAAAATATCAATAAAAATATTGTCAAGAGTTGTCTAATCCTGATAACTTTGTAGACAATTGATTAGCTGTTTAATGGACCGAACAAAATCTCCTTCAGCTTTAGTGTCTGGCACTGAGATAACTTGATTATATTCAACATGAAAAACAAAACTAAACCTTCTGAGTCGATTTGAATCCCTTTACCGCTGTCTCAGCCCTCTCATAATGGTCTTCTACTGGTCCCCTAAAATGTTGTTATATTCATGTACAAATCATTCTTAAATTCTTCTATGAATAAGCTTTACCCCCCCCCCTTTATTTTACTAGCAGATACCCATGATATACATAACATTTACCTCAATAAAGGTTTTATCCACAGTGTGATAATTTTGGCTTATTATAGTCGTATGGTTTCATGCCGCCAAATTTTCCACAGCTAAATTTACACTCGAATGTGTCTGCAGTCCGAATATGTATTTTTGCAAGAAGTTGGTAAATCTATTTCGATGCACAAGTTGTCTTTCTTTTCATTACCTGAGATTGTTCACCATTAAAATGTCCACATGTACATGTTACTGGCAACAGATTGCTTAAAACTAAAGGATGGGAATTTTAAACTTTTCCAAGTTAAATCAAGTGACACCTAACGAAAATTCTGTGTCTGTAGATCTTCTTTGGCAGAATGTATTAATGGTAGCAAATAAAAATACGTGACTGAGAATATGAACAGAGTTCTACAGATTTTCCAAATTCTTCTTTTCAAAAGCATGGAAAGTATTAACCAACGCTAAAAAATTCAGACTGGCATTGGAAAATGTCTGCTACATCACCCTGCTTATCAATTTCTGTCTGCCAAAAAAATATTAAATTTCGATAAAATTATTTTTACACCTATAAAGCTAGAAAATTGTCAAAGTTTACATCTTTGGAAAAAAATACCATTATATGTCACTCTAAATGGCATTTTTGCACAGTAGAGATCCGAAGTACAAATAATTGCATTTCAGTGAAATACTTGCATTGAATAAAAATTGATATTTTCAGTTATTTTCACAGTAATAAAATTGTATTTTCACGGTGTGAAAATAACAACCAGGCCTACTTAATTGCCGCAATATTCATCTGCGATACACACGGTCACCTTCATTTTACGTTATATATAATTAATTTTTCATGGTTTTTTTTATTGAATACCCAATATAAAATTGAATTAAAGATGTCTTAATTATTGTTCAAATGTATATATTTTTATGTATTTTACATATTTCTAAAGGTACTATATTTTCTGCTCAATATTGTTTTGAACATCAATACAGGGTCAGCTAAAAGTGCTTGAGGAATAATGGGCCCATGGGCCACATCCCTCACCTGAGTCACCTTGGCCCATATTTAAGATTTTCCTTAGTATATATATTCACATATAAAATATTTTGATCCTTATTGTGGCCCAAACTTATCCCGGGGGGGGGGGGGGGGGGGGAGGGGGAGGGGGGGGGCATGATTTTAACAAACTTGAATCTGCATTATGTCAGAAATCTTTCATGTAAATGTAAACTTTTCTAGTCCAGTGGTTCTTGAGAAGAAGATTTTCCCTAGATATATTTGCATGTAAAACTTTGATCCCCTATTGTGGCCCCATCCTACCCCCGGGGGTCATGGTTTTTACAACGCGAATTTGCACTATGTCAGGACGCTTTCTTGTAAATTTCAGCTCTTCTGGCCCAGTGGTTCTTGAGTAGAAGATTTTTAAATGACCTGACCCTATTTTTGTGATTAACTCCCCTTTGAAATTGGCATGACCTGTAATTTGTACACACTTGAAAGCCCTTCACCCAAGGATGCTTTTTGCCAAGTTTGGTTGAAACTGGCCTAGTGGTTCTGGTAGAAGAAGAATCTGAAAATGTGAAAAGTTTACAGACAGATGAACGGACAAACAACGGACAGCGGGTGATAAGAAAAGATCACTTGAGCTTTCAGTTCAGGTGAGTTAAGGACTGAAGAAAATTTAATATACAGGAACCAGTTGCACAAAAGTTAGTTAAGTTTAACTGGCAGTTAATGTCTAATTTATATCACTATATAAGTGTAAGAATTAATGACAAATTAACTGTCTGTTCAAGTTAGCTAACCTTCATACAACTGGGTCCAGAAAATTCAATGTCTTTGTTGTTGGATATAGGATTTATTTCATGAGTGAGACAGAATTTAAAAAAAACATAATTTTATATACATGTATCACATTATTGCAATTCTTGATCAAAATTATTTTCCGATACAAAAGTTAAACCATGTTGTACAAACCTAAGCAGTAGAATATTTTTTAAGTGCTCATGTACTAAATCTTACTTGAGTAATGTTGTCAATGACCTTTCGACCTTGACACTACGACCTAGATACTGTAGAACACGACCTCCTGCTACAAACATCAGATTTGTCCTGCCTTTTTTCTTGGCCTTTTCTGTCCACAATAGTTTTATCATCTGAAACAGGAATTACTGTTGTAATAAATAGGATAAAAATACAATGGACTGGTAATCCAACCAGGGCCCCTGCATCTCTCTAGTCAGATGCTCTACCAATGGAGCTATTTGGTCACTGGCAATCAAACCCATCTGGAAGTCACATTCCCCTTCCTTAATTAATAAAAGTCTTTGTCCCCAAGGGCTAACAACCAGTGACCTTTATCCCCTGGCAGTTCTAGCACAACATGCAACAGGAAAAAAGAAAATGCAACAAACCAGACAAGGATTTGACAACAAACCCTGATTCTCTAGTCATGTGACCAACTGAGTTATCTGGTCACCAGCACTCACACCTGTCTGACTGCCACACAATATAGGTAGATTTCGTTATAAGTAATTATACCCGGTGCTGTAGAAGAGGTAGGTGAAAGAGTAACAGTTTATTTGTGACATCTTTAATTTCTTCTCCTCGGTAGCTGAAGGTGAAGCATGTTCATCTTTACCGTATTCATCCTACTCCTATAAGTACCACCCACCCTGGGCCTTTTTTTGAACTCTCAAGAATTAAAAGCTCCCATTTCATAACAGTTTGTCTTACCTTATACCTGTAATATCTACAGGGCTCGAAAATAACATTGCCCGTCAGTCTGTGACTGGTTAAAAGTCTAGCGGACTGACTGACATTTGTTTTAGTCAGTCCAAATGGACTAGTTAATTTTCTAAAGCATATACTTATGTAAAGGAGAAAGGCCGAAAACTGTCCATTCTGTGAGAGAAAGAACTAATTGAGGGCCGTAAGCTCACGATTAGTTCTTTCTCTCATAGAATGGACAGTTTTCGGCCTTTCTCCTACTTAAAACATGATTTTCTTTTTGTGAGGTTGAATCAAATAAACAAGATGTAGAAAACTTGTATTGTATTCAGAATAAATTATTCCAGGTAGCATACATGCAATAGTAAGTTCATTGTTTACAGAATAGACTGTCACAGGTAAGTTAAGGGTGCATTTTGTTTAATGGCTACTGTGCTACATTATGCTACATAACAAAAGCCTTTGTCTATGGACACTTGCAGGTGGGATTTGGTAAATATTTATACAAGTATGTGATGTTTCTGAATCAATTGAAAGTTTCCCTATGTAAGATAAGCATGTCCTCCTCTGATGCAGAAAGTGGGTTTTTTTTAAACTCAGTCAAAATTCAAGGAAACTGAATATATGCAAAATACTGATGGTATATTAAGTGAAATTTTGGACCTAGAAACGGAAAATAGTAAAACACAAAATGAGGCAAACTTCGACCTGAAGGTGGTTTCATTTTCGGACATTTCTGACGAGGAACTTACGAATGCTGGCCAGGATATTGAAAATATTGAGCGTTTTCTTAAACCACTGAATCAAGATGAATTAGACAGGTTACTGAAGAAAGGATTATCAAAGAAAACATAAGGAAAGGTGAGGTGGGCTATATCATTGTTTGCAACTTCACAGCAAAACAGGAAAAATATCTTGGGCCAGAATTCATTTGGATTTACATCACAAGGAGATATTTTAAAAATGAGCGATGAGTGAGAGATCAGCAAGATTACGGTATTCATGGGAATGTTAAAAGTAGTGACACTCAAAATGCAGATGAAGAGAAACAAGTGAAAGTACCAGGGACTGGAAATATCACTGTCTAGTGAAATCAAAATCAAATTTGGCAATGTTTCCTTCGAGTTCAAGTTTTGTTGTTGTTTTTCCCCCTTAAGTACATTCCAATCTTTACCTGGCACTGTCCATTCTGATTGTTGTAACCGTTCATTCTGATTGAAAAAAACCTGTCCATTCTTAAAATAATGGACAGTTATTCAAAAAGAATGGACACTTACAGGTAACTTAATGGACTGTTTATGGAGTTAGCACAACAATAACCTATAGAATGGACAATTCAAACAAAATGTTTACGTCACAATCATGTTTTAAGAAATTTTATACATACATTTGGCATGCTTCGATCTGTAGATATCAGCGAATCTGATTCGTAAATATAAATCCCACATTTAAGTGTTACAATATTGTGTGAGACATATTGAGTTTAATTTCCTTTTAATAACATTAACGAAATTAAATATGTTTAATTATTTCTGAAAAACTCTGTTGGACTGGTAAATTTTTCTGCGGACTGGTTGACGATTTGAGCTGAAAAGTTTCAAATTTTATTTTTGCCATTTTTATTGTTTACAATTCTTAACTCAAGTATTTTTAATGGTCTCTACTATATATTTTGTATCTGATACAGTCAAATCTCCTTATCTTGAACTCAATGGGATCGAGAAAAAACTTCGAGATATCCGAGGATTTGGATATTAAGGGTAAAATACTTACAGAATAAGTGGTTGGGACTTCTGAATCACTTCGACATATCCATGGTATTCGAGATTTCAGTGTTTGAGATATCGAAGTTCAACTGTATGTTGTTATGATGATTTGAAATAATGAATAAGAGCTGATTGGATTATATCATCATATAAGTATAACATAACTCATTTAGAATTTAATATTCCCCAGAATTACATGATGACACATCACATTTTACAAGGACTCTCCTTTTCTTTATTTTGTTTTACTGTTTTACAAACGTGTTCATTTGCGAGCCATCACTGATGCTGTTGAAAACTAGAAACAGACCTGAATGTGAGAGAGGTTGGAGACATGAGTTCCACAGCAAAGACAGGAATCAATCCCATTGATCTCTAGAACACGAACAGGCCCAATATGGTCGTCTGGGAGTCCTCGGCAACGGAACTGTTAAGTAAAAGTATTTTTCATTTTAATGATATTCAAGTACAAATATTGTAAAAATACCGTAACCTGAGATTAGTCATGCCAGTGCATTGGTAACTCTCTGCTTTGGTTTAATATCCCTCCACTTTTACTAATAATGTATCTCACTGCTTTACAGTTAACCATCCCATCCACAACAACTGCATGTGTTTACTGAGAACTTTATTGAGTAAGGCCCGGCAAATGTGATAGAAGAATGTGGTGAACGATAAAAACTCATATTGTAACACTCTAATCAAGATCACAGATACTATCAGGTACTAAAATAAAGAATGAACTAACTGTCCACAGATAATACAATGTACTAAAATAATGAGCTAACAATAGTACATGTAAGAAAATAGAAAGCCTTGATCGATCTATAAAATAAGGGTACTGGTCACTTTGGTAAAAATATGTTGGATCAACAATTGTGAGTGCACAGCAATGCTTTACAAAATAATAGATGAACATCTTATCTTAGAACTAACATTTCATCAACTGATGATCTATTTACAGAAAGTGTCCAAAGAGCAAAACATACAGCATTTCTTGACCGTGCAGTGAATAGTTTATAGAACACTGTCAGAAAGACATTTCTTGACCGTGCAGTGAATGATTTATAGAACACTGTCAGACATTTCTTGACCGTGTAGTGAATGATTTATAGAACACTGTCAGAGAGACATTTCTTGACCATGTAGTGAATAGTTTATAGAACACTGTCAGAAAGACATTTCTTGACCGTGCAGTGAATGATTTATAGAACACTCTCAGAGAGACATTTCTTGACCATGTAGTGAATAGTTTATAGAACACTGTCAGAAAGACATTTCTTGACCGTGCAGTGAATGATTTATAGAACACTCTCAGAGAGACATTTCTTGACCATGTAGTGAATGATTTATAGAACACTGTCAGAGAGACATTTCTTGACCGTGCAGTGAATGATTTATAGAACACTGTCAGAGAGACATTTCTTGACCGTGTAGTGAATAGTTTATAGAACACTGTCAGAGAGACATTTCTTGACTGTGTAGTGAATAGTTTATAGAACACTGTCAGAGACATTTCTTAACCGTGTAGTGAATGATTTATAGAACACTGTCAGAAAGACATTTCTTGACCGTGCAGTGAATGATTTATAGAACACTCTCAGAGAGACATTTCTTGACCATGTAGTGAATAGTTTATAGAACACTGTCAGAGACATTTCTTGACTGTGTTGTGAATGATTTATAGAACACTGTCAGAAAGACATTTCTTGACCGTGTTGTGAATGATTTATAGAACACTGTCAGAAAGACATTTCTTGACTGTGTTGTGAATGATTTATAGAACACTGTCAGAAAGACATTTCTTGACCGTGTAGTGAATGATTTATAGAACACTGTCAGACATTTCTTGACTGTGTAGTGAATGATTTATAGAACACTGTCAGAAAGACATTTCTTGACCGTGTAGTGAATGATTTATAGAACACTGTCAGAAAGACATTTCTTGACCATGTTGTGAATGATTTATAGAACACTGTCAGAGACATTTCTTGACCGTGTAGTGAATGATTTATACAGGGCTCGAAATTAGCGAGAAATACTCGCAAAATGCGAGTACATTTGAAAAATAGCGAGTAAAAATAGTGGACACTCGAAAATTTTAGCGAGTGGTGATTTACAAACTATGATCGTATCGTATCCGTTTTATACGGTAATGCACCATTCGCTTTTCTTAAACTTGCACTCTGAATCATACAAACGCTTACATGAACGATCGATTTCAACAACCGTTTCTATCCGGATTTTTCTTTTACGATTTTTAAGAAACTCGGAGTCAAACAAATGCTTTAGAGATCGGACATCGCATTATGATGAAAAATACATGTGCCACGAGTCCTGTTCACCTATAGGGGTGATTAAATTGAATTCTAAGTATGAGGTTTTTGTTATTCATTTATCTAAGAAGAAAAAAAAAGTCGGAGTCTATGTTATACCAAGTCTTCCGGTAGTTATTTTTATCAGAATCATGAGAATGTCCTATCTAAATTAATTTATTGTCATATTGAGGTCGGGTTGTAGTGATGACACGAGTGCACTGCTCACCGCGTAGACAATTATCAAAAAAGTCCATGGGGCTCATAGTCGTGCTGCTTATAAAACCATGAGTCCCGGATGCGCTTTGAAAAATCACTAGTGACAACTCTGATGTGGCATGAAATTGGACCTGCGGTAAACAGGTTGTGGATTAGAGGTGCGATAATCAAGAGACCAAAACATGACTTACGTAACTTGGTGTCTTGTCCAAATGATGCCTGTTGACCCACAAGGCTCAGTAATGAATAATGATGGGGAAAATACATGAAATTGATTTTTTAAAAAAAACATGAAAAAAGAGCACTGCTTCATTATTTTTATTTTAGCTTGTAGGTTTTCATTTTAGCCTGTGGATTTTTTACCCACAGGCTAAAATTAGCCTGTGGTAGAAAAAGTTAATTTCGACCCCTGTTTATAGAACACTGTCAGAGAGACATTTCTTGACCATGTAGTGAATGATTTATAGAACACTGTCAGACATTTCTTGACCGTGCAGTGAATAGTTTATAGAACACTGTCAGAGACATTTCTTGACCGTGCAGTGAATGATTTATAGAACACTGTCAGAGAGACATTTCTTGACCGTGCAGTGAATGATTTATAGAACACTGTCAGACATTTCTTGACCGTGCAGTGAATAGTTTATAGAACACTGTCAGACATTTCTTGACCGTGCAGTGAATGATTTATAGAACACTGTCAGAGACATTTCTTGACCGTGCAGTGAATAGTTTATAGAACACTGTCAGACATTTCTTGACCGTGCAGTGAATGATTTATAGAACACTGTCAGAGAGACATTTCTTGACCGTGCAGTGAATGATTTATAGAACACTGTCAGACATTTCTTGACTGTGCAGTGAATGATTTATAGAACACTCTCAGAGAGACACTTCTTGACCGTGTAGTGAATGATTTATAGAACACTGTCAGAGAGACATTTCTTGACCGTGCAGTGAATGATTTATAGAACACTGTCAGACATTTCTTGACTGTGCAGTGAATGATTTATAGAACACTCTCAGAGAGACATTTCTTGACCGTGTAGTGAATGATTTATAGAACACTGTCAGAGAGACATTTCTTGACCGTGCAGTGAATGATTTATAGAACACTGTCAGAGAGACATTTCTTGACCATGTAGTGAATGATTTATAGAACACTGTCAGAGAGACATTTCTTGACCGTGCAGTGAATGATTTATAGAACACTCTCAGAGAGACATTTCTTGACCATGTAGTGAATGATTTATAGAACACTGTCAGAGAGACATTTCTTGACCGTGTAGTGAATAGTTTATAGAACACTGTCAGACATTTCTTGACCGTGTAGTGAATGATTTATAGAACACTCTCAGAGAGACACTTCTTGACCGTGTAGTGAATGATTTATAGAACACTGTCAGAGAGACATTTCTTGACCGTGCAGTGAATGATTTATAGAACACTGTCAGAGAGACATTTCTTGACCATGTAGTGAATAGTTTATAGAACACTGTCAGAAAGACATTTCTTGACCGTGTAGTGAATGATTTATAGAACACTCTCAGAGAGACATTTCTTGACCGTGTAGTGAATAGTTTATAGAACACTGTCAGAGAGACATTTCTTGACCGTGTAGTGAATGATTTATAGAACACTGTCAGACATTTCTTGACTGTGTAGTGAATGATTTATAGAACACTGTCAGAGACATTTCTTGACCGTGTAGTGAATGATTTATAGAACACTGTCAGACATTTCTTGACTGTGTAGTGAATGATTTATAGAACACTGTCAGACATTTCTTGACTGTGTAGTGAATAGTTTATAGAACACTGTCAGAGAGACATTTCTTGACCGTGTAGTGAATGATTTATAGAACACTGTCAGACATTTCTTGACCATGTAGTGAATGATTTATAGAACACTGTCAGAGAGACATTTCTTGACCGTGTAGTGAATGATTTATAGGGCACTAATCCAACCTTTGACTACTACTGTGGTACCAAACACCATAAAAATCAAACGAAAATAATTTGTGAATATGTATTGATCGTGAAACTATTACCTTTTGTAGTTCTGGGTCATCCTTATCATGGTACAAATGTGGGGTGATTGGGACACAAGCCAGAATTTTCTCATTCACTGCGGTTTCCATATCTGCCATCTGCTGATCAGTAAGGGATGGAATGTCTAACTCAATCGAGGATATGTTTTCACCGAGATTCCTGGTTAAATCAAGTGCTAGTATTATTTATATACTGCCAGCAATTGCTATTATACATGTGTAATTATTTCAAATACTATGGCAACAATGGAAAATCAATATATGCACCCAAGGGTGCATAAGCCGAGTTGCATGGGATACATTGTAAAGTCAGGAATGATGTGGCATATTTATAATTGTGAAGAACTAATTTCAGTTTTGAACTTTTCAAGTTACTGTCCAGAAACCATATTTGTCTGAAGTTTTCAATCTATTTTTGGTCACTGTGACCTTTACCTTTGACCTTTTTTCTCCTTTGCTGGTATCCAACAATATAACCAAGTTTCATTTGATTCAAATTAAAAATTTTCAAGTTATTCTCCGGAAACTAATTTTTTTTTTGGAATTTTAAATCTATTTTCGGTCACTGTGACCTTGACCTTTGACCAATTTTCTCCAAAATCAATAGGGGTCTTCCTTACCTGGTACATAACAATATCTTTAAGTATCATTTGATTCGGATTTAAACTTACTGAGTTATCATCCGGAAACCAAATATTTCTGAAATTTTCATTCTATATTCGGTCACTGTGACCTTGACCTTTGACCTTTTTTCTCCAAAATCAATAGGGGTCTACCTTACCTAGTACCCAACAATATATCAAAGTTTCATTTGATTCGGATTTAAACTTTCTGAGTTATCATCCGGAAACCAAATTTTTCTGAAATTTTCATTCTATATTCGGTCACTGTGACCTTGACCTTTGACCTTTTTCTCCAAAATCAATAGGGGGTCTTCCTTACCTAGTACCCAACAATATATCAAAGTTTCATTTGATTCAGGTTTAAACTTTCTGAGTTATCATCCGGAAACCAAATTTTTCATTCTATTTTCGGTCACTGTGACCTTGACCTTTGACAATTTTTCTCCAAAATCAATAGGGGTCTTCCTTACCTGGTACCCAACAATATATCAAAGTTTCATTTGATTAGATTGTAATCTTTTCGAGTTATCATCCGGAAACCAATTGTTGACGCCCAACCGCCCCATCACCAAACCAATAGCTGAGTTCAACTTCGTTGCAACTCGGCTAAAAATTAACTTCAAACTGTACAAAATCATACACATAAAGGAAGCAAGTATTTGGTTTGTCATCTATAGCTGACTGTGTTTCCATTGTAGGCACATAGGAAGGTCACCAAAGGGTTGAATAATAAAGATATATCGTCACTCACAATCAGACGCATGAAATTATCATAAATAGACTGGAGAATCCAAGCAGTACATACCAGGAGGTGGTGGGGCATCCATACATGCTTTCTGCTATTGCTGTTATCAGGTGCTGTCCTGTAAATGAAAATCAAAGTACTGAGAGTACGGATAGGTGCTGTCCTGTAAATTAAACAAAAGGTTCATGGGCCATATCGCTCACCTGAGTCACTTTGATCCATATCTAAAGATTTTTCCTATATATTCGCATGTTAAACTTTCATCCCTATTGTGGCCCCAACCTACTCCCGGGGACCATGATTTTTATAAACTTGAATCTGCACTATGTCAGGAAGCTTTCATGTAAACATAAACTTTTCTGGCCTAGTGATTTTTCAGAAGGTTAAATGATTTTCCCTATATATTTGTATGTAATATTTTGACCCCCTCCTTTGGCCCCATATTACTCCTGGGGACCATGATATTTAAAAACTTGAATCTGCATTATGTCAGGAAGCTTTCGGGCAAATGTGAACTTCTTTGGCCCAATGGTTCTTAAAGGGACTGGTTCACGAATTTTGATCAAAATATTTTCATTTTTGGTGTTTAGCATTAAAAATATAACTCATTTAATGTTGACAGCCAAAATTTTGACCTTCTGAATGCAAGAATGAAAGCAATATTTTAGCCTTAAATCTGTGTTATGTAAACAAAGACTCGCGTCTTTTTATGTAAACAAACAAACAAGTGAAATATTGATTTTGTAATATAATTCATCTTACTTTTGCATAATCACAAATTTCAACTTTTAGATGACACATTTTACTCTTAAAATGCTTGAAATGTGAAAGATATAATAAACTTAGATCGATATCCATTTCTTTTGAAAATTCCATAAACAATAACATATCGCAATCTTTGTTTACAAAACAAATAATAAACTCTCTAAAATGAGCTTCTGTGATGATGTATAACCTTAATTTTCATTTGAAATCTTTCAAACACATTAGACAGTAGATTTTGATAATTAAAAGTGAAAAACAAAATTTTGGGTAAAATCACGAATCAGTCCCTTTAAGGAGAAAAATGTTAAATATTTTTTTCTATTAATTAGTTATGTAAAATATTGATCCCCTATTGTGGCCCCATCATGGCCCCAGAGGTCATGAGTTTAACAATTTGAATCTGCACTATCATACATGCCAACTTTCCCGATTTGTGCGGGATTCTCCCGATTTGAGAGCTTCCTGATATAGTGCAGATTCTAAATTGTTAAAATCCTGGTCCCCGGGGGTCGGATGGGGCCACAATAGGGGATCAAAGTTTTATATACAAATATATAGGAAAAATCTTCTTCTCAAGAACCACTGTGCCAGAAAAGCTGAGATTTATATGAAAGCTTCCTGATATAGTGCAGATTCTAAATTGTTAAAATCCTAGCCCCCGGGGGTCAGATGGGGCCACAATAGGGGATCAAAGTTTTACATACAAATATATAGGAAAAATCTTTAAAAATCTTCTTCTCAAGAACCACTGTGCCAGAAAAGCTGAGATTTATATGAAAAGCTTCCTGATATAGTACAGATTCTAAATTGTTAAAATCCTGGCCCCCGGGGGTCGGATGGGGCCACAATAGGGGATCAAAGTTTTACATACAAATATATAGGAAAAATCTTTAAAAATCTTCTTCTCAAGAACCACTAAGCCAGAAAAACTGATATTCACATGAACAGCTTCCTAACATAGAGCAGAGTTAAGTTTGTTCAAATCATGGCCCCCTGTTGTAGGATGGGGCCACAATAGGGGATCAAAGTTTTACATACAAATATATAGGAATTTTTAAAAAAAAAATCTTCTTCTCAAGAACCACTGAGCCAGAAAAGCTGATATTTACATGAAAGCTTTCTGATATAGTGCAGATTCAAGTTTGTTCAAATCATGGCCCCTGGGGGTAGGATGGGGCCACAAGGGGGATCAAAGTTTTACATACAAATATATAGGAAAAATCTTCAAATAGCTTCTCGTGAACCATTAGGCCAAAGAAGTTCACATTTACATGAAAGCTTTCTGACATACTGTAGATTCAAGTTTGCAAAAACTATGGCCTCCAGGGGTAGGTTGGGGCCATAATAAGGACTACAGTTTTACATGCAAATATATATTGGAAGTCTTCTGATATGGACCAAGGTGACTCAGGTGAGCGATGTGGCCCATGGGCCTCTTGTTTCATGTAGTTATGTTAGATTTCAAAAGATTAAAGAAGAAATAGCCATTTGAAATTTGAGGGCGAGACAGCCCCTTGACAACGGGCCGAGACAGAGATATCTTGGCCCTTAGGGCGAGACAGCCCTACCTACCTGCAGCTGTCTCACCCTAGCCAAGATAGGTGTATCAGGGCTGATACACTACTAGGTATATGATATAAATATTTATTTTCATGCTAAAATGACGTGAATTTTGAGCTTTGAAAAAAGGTCGTCGTGCGCAAAATCCCCCATGGGGATTTTTAAAAGTTGTACATGTATGCACTATGTCAGAAAGCTTTCATGTTAATCTCAGCTATTCTAGCTCAGTGGTTCTTGAGAAGAAGATTT
Organism: Ostrea edulis; assembly: GCF_947568905.1. Taxonomy (NCBI): domain Eukaryota; kingdom Metazoa; phylum Mollusca; class Bivalvia; order Ostreida; family Ostreidae; genus Ostrea; species Ostrea edulis. Next base: position 9,450,553 of record NC_079169.1, read on the forward strand.
TTAAAGATTTTCCCTATATATATTTGTATGTAAAACTTTGATCCCCTATTGTGGCCCCATCCTACCCACAGATGACATGATTTTAACAAACTTGAATCTGCACTATGTCAGGAAGCTTTCATGTAAATATAAGCTTTTCTGGCTTGTGGTTGTTGAGAAGGAAGATTTTTAAAGATTTTCCCTATATATTTGTATGTAAAACTTTGATCCCCTATTGTGGCCCCATCCTACCCACAGATGACATGATTTTAACAAACTTGAATCTGCACTATGTCAGGAAGCTTTCATGTAAATATAAGCTTTTCTGGCTTGTGGTTGTTGAGAAGGAAGATTTTTAAAGATTTTCCCTATATATTTGTATGTTAACTTTGATCCCCTATTGTGGCCCCATCCTACCCCCCCGGGGGGGGGGGGGGGGGGGGGGGGGGGGGGGGGCATGATTTTAACAAAATTGAATCTGCACTATGTCAAGAAATTTTTATGTAAATCTCAGCTTTTCTGGCTCAGTGGTTGTTGAGAAGAAGATTTTTAAAGATTTCCCCGGCTATATATTTGAATGTAAAACTTTGATCCCCTATTGTGGCCCCATTCTACCCCCCAGGGGAACAAGATTTTAACAAACTTGAATCTGCACTATCTCAAGAAGCTTTCATATAAATTTCAGCTTTTCTGGCTAAGTGGTTATTGAGAAGATTTTTAAATGACCCCACCCTATTTTTGCATTTTTGTAATTATCTCCCCTTTGAAGCAGGCTTGGCCCTTCATTTGATCAAACTTGAAAGCCCTCACCCAAGGATGCTTTTGGCCAGGTCTGGTTGAAATTGGCTGAATGGTTTTGGAGAGGAAGTCGAAAATGTAAAATTTTTACAGACAAACGGACAGACGACGGACAATAGGTGATCAGAGAAAACTCACTTGAGCTTTCAGCTTAGGTGAGCTAAAAAAGGTTGGCAATGAAGCATAAAATGCAGAATGAATGAATTCATGAACTGGTCACAAAACATGTAGTCTTGCTTAGTACATGATAAACATTTCAAGAAATGTTTTAGACCCTCCCCCCCCCTCCCCTCCCTATGGCGATATCTAAAAAGGATAAACCTTAAATTTAGAATGGTTGTAATGATAATCATTTTACCAATCTAATTAAAATTAGATCCTTTGATCCGCTCACGTATATTGCTACACTTGTGTAGCGATATACGTGAGCGGATCAAAGGATCTTTTTAATTAGATTGTCATTTTACTGAATTTGTTGTCTTTTAAGCAAAAGGTTTTTAAGATATTAATCGAGCAGACAACACTTGGTTGTTTCATCATGTTGGTAAAACCAGCATACCTTCCCTCATAACTTTGTTGTCCAGTGTATAATCAAACCAACTTGGGAAATACTTTTTACATTAACCTGTATGTTGTTGCATATGGTCAAACCTCCTCTTCCAATCCACTTTGAGGCATACTTCTGTTCCAGCCTGTATCTCCTTGGTGACAAAATTGATTGCATCAGCACCTCGTCTCGTGATGCGTAACACCTCTATGTCGTTGATCTAGAGTGAATGAAAACAATAACATAATACCCATGGATACATTTTGTGAATGAATCGAATCCTTTACGTGTGCATCACCTGAATATGGTGAGAAAATGAGCAGATAATTTTCATCATTATGTATTTTACAAGCAATTGTGAACATAAAAATCATAATAGAGTGAAAATAACCAAATTTCATATTTCATTGGATGATGCTAAAGGCCAATAGTTCAAGAAGGACAAGCTCTAAACTCGTAACAATAAACCATCATGATAATACATGTATGCATTCTCTATCATTCTTTAAAAATTCAAATAAAATGTATGAAATACACCAGAAAACATATTTTCTAAGTTTCAACAATGCCGCGAATTAAGTCGTGGAGTATGTGGAATATGCACTAACATCCGGATCTAACTAGTTACAAATGACAAGCTATGGATTTCAATAAAAATTAAGCAAAATATACAGAGTGAATGTAAACTTTAGGGATCAAATCACAGAACTTTATTTGTATGCATGTTACTGTTCAATGAACACGATCAGACATGTCATACTCATAGTGCCGTACAGGGTTTTGTTTTTACGACATTACTCAATTAAATAATTCAATGTAGGTACTATTACTATAACTACTAATTCATTCAATGTAGGTACTATAATTATAACAACTAATTCATTCAATGTAGGTACTATAATTATAACTACTAATTCATTCAAGGTAGGTACTATTACTATAACTACTAATTCATTCAAGGTATGTACTATTACTATAACTACTAATTCATTCAAGGTAGGTACTATTACTATAACTACTAATTCATTCAAGGTAGGTACTATTACTATAACTACTAATTCATTCAAGGTAGGTACTATTACTATAACTACTAATTCATTCAATGTAGGTATTATTACTATAACTACTAATTCATTCAATGTAGGTACTATTACTATAACTATTCATTCAATGTAGGTACTATAATTATAACTACTAATTCATTCAATGTAGGTACTATTACTGTAACTAATTCATTCAATGTAGGGGTACTATCATTATAATAACTACTAATTCATTCAGTGCAGGTGCTATTAGTATAATTGCTTCATTCCAATGAGAGTTAGATTGCAGGGTCATTATATGGATTAAATTTATTGGAACTCGCAAAATTTTGCAAGTTGATAAAAAATTCAATTTCTAACTCTGCTTTTTTTCTTCTATTTCTTAGTGCTATTAGGATACTTGCTGAAGCAAATACAATAATTATTGATAATTTTCTGACAGTATGGAGACCAACAGCACCGGTAATTAGGCCAGACCAAGCAGAATATAATGATAACAGACAGTATTAATGTGTAGCAGGGATTACAGTCATGCAAACATAATTGAAGTTGATTACCGTTCCTCTGTCATCTGGCTGGAAAAAGAAGAGAAAACACAATAGTTAGGAAATTATATAAAATGCATGATACAAAACAATCACCGATTTTGTCAGATTCACGACAATTATCATTATGAAGGGTTACAGTGACACAGATCTTATGGGTTTATCCCCATTGAATATTTCATAGAAAGTATAAAGCATAAAGCACATCCGCAACATTTCTGTCATTTGTTTCTAAAACTATTCTATCATCTCTTCAGTACTGAAATATTAAAACTATTTTATCATCTCTTCAATACTGAAATATTCTATTCTTCTTTGCTACAATAACTTAGTAATGTCCATATATACAACCTTCTGTAATACATGAATATTGATTTTACACTTTTACTTGCCACAACAAGGAACAATCAAAGTGACTATATGCTCATTTTTAACTCTAAAACAGACCTGGTAATATATACCCCATGATTTTTTGTGTAGAAACAAGACAGGATGCAAGTGAATTGTACCTAATATATCATGAAAAATTATATATATTATTGAGAAACTAGAAGGCAGGAGTTCCTTGGTTTTTGAGGCAGTAAGAGTATAATTATAAAATTGGCATGACAGCTGAACTTCAGATTGCCAGATATATGTCACACAGGAGGAAATACCATTCTGAAAACCTACTTACCTTTAATTTAGAATTATCTTTAGAATGGTATGAGTTACATTGCTAGATATATGCTTATTCCATAATGGAACATTTCCAGAGCCTCACTTAACTGCAAGTTTCTAGCAAATTTGCTTACTAGCTAACATATGCCACCAGTGACCACAAGATCGAGAACTTGAGAACCTTTCATTAGAGGAGTGTCTGATCATTCAACAAACAATTGGAAAGGAGCTTTGATAAAATGATTTTAATGGCCCCCGATATATTACACACAGTCTGCCATAGTAAGGATGCTTATGTCCATTGAAGTTTTAAAAATCATCTTGTATGAATAAATTTTTCATGCTAACTATGATGATTAAATGCAAAAATTCACACTAAATGCAAAAATTGATTGTTGTTCTGTGTTCCATATAGAATACGTTTTTCATTATAAAACATCTAATGTCTTTTGATAAAACCTTGGTAACATTTTCAAGTTACTGAAGTAAACAGACATTAATCTTATAAACAAGAGGCCTACAGGCCTTATGCAGTTACCCAAGTACTAGTTAAAAGTATCACTACTCCCAAGGGCTATGGAATCTAGAAAAAAAATCCTGTTCTGAATATCTAAGCTATTAAATTCTAATCTTCAGCAACAGTATTAAACAAGATGTGTTCTTATTTTTTAAAACTTCAATGCTCTCAAAAGTGCATACACTTATGAAAGGCTTTACATAAGATATGTATTGACATTATGAAAGATATGACTAGTGATGAAACGATTGTCGATCGTTTTAAGCTCTTCGATTCCCATCATCGATTCTATTTTTCATAATCGATTGTCGCCTGTACACTAATTAATATCTAATCCGAGATTCATCTGACTGTTAATCCTGCTTTTAAATCAAGATATGTGCGGGGAAGTCTTAGTCAGAGTGGACATTGAAAAGTGGGAATTCAGTGACCCAGTTAGTGAGTACGCTGTGCATATCCATAAAACTGAATAGAAATAACCCCAAAAATAATAAACATTTATTATAACTACATGTAAATACCGATTATATCGATCATTGATCAATACAACTCTTCCAAATATGACCAATTATCGATTATGAAATTTTCCGATTTTTCAACACTAGATATGACTAATTTGGATCCATCCTAGAGTCAAAACCCTGGGTTGTGAAATTCACCATTTTTTGTACATCCTTTTCGGCTATTCCTAAATATGCATTTAGGTTTTATACAATATTAGCAAACTTAAAGAAGTCCTTCAAATCATTATTATAATTTTGACACCACGCTGAAATTTACAACTTTGGTAAAGGACTATACTTACTCCTTTTAAATATCCATTTAGTTTCAATTTAGTATCAATAGCATTAAAGAAGATGTTATTTAAGTGTTTTACACATAAACACTATATAATATTAAGTTTAAATTGCCCCCACACTAGGGTCAGAACCCCTACACCAGGGATCATGAAATTTACAATTACATGTATGGTAGCTTGGATTTCCTGCTCTACATCACTATGCATTTAGTTTTTCTTACGCATGTGCAATTGTAGAGAAGAATTTTGAAATTGGTCAATTTTTGCCCCACCCCTACAGGGCTCGAAATTAACATATGTCCGTCAGTCTGTGACTGGCTAAAAGTCTGGCGGACTGACTGACATTTGTTTTAGTCAGTTTGATGGGACTGGTTAATTTTCTAAAGCATCATTTTGGAAAATATACTTAATATGAAATTTCATACACATTTGGCATGCTTCGATCTGTTTAATCAACCGGACGAATCTGTTTCGTAAATATAAATTCCACATTTAAGTGTTACAATATTGTCTAAGGCATAATGAGTTAAATTTCATTTTAATGATACATGTATCAACAAAATATATTTGATTATTTCTGGAAAACTGTTGGACTGGTAATTTTTTCTGCGGACTGGTTAAAATTATACCCCATCAGTCCGGCTGGACTGGTGACATAAAAAGTTAGCTTCAAGACCTGCCCTAGGGCCCCATGCAGGGTTGTAGGAATCCTGAAATTTACAATTCTGTCCCCCTTGTCACAAAGATGCTTCATATCAAATTTGAAAAGAATTGTAATGGGAGTTATCAAGAATGTTAACACATGGCGGACAACACACGACAACGGACTAATAATTAGTCACCTGAGTTTACAGGTGACCTACAAATATTTAGTAACTGTTTGACTTCACATCACATGAACCTTAACAATCTATATATTGATGAAGTAATATTTCATATTCTTGATAATGATAATGTATATATTCACACATGTCAAGTACTTGTTACATTTACATGTATTAATGAGTATCAGATTCCACGAGATTATCAATAATTTCTGCCAATTCGCAGGAACGCGGAATGCTGCTAAACTAAACAGTCATGTTAAAATTACTTATAAGGTCTGACAGAAAAGTAATTTCAACTTAATGATGATAATTAATACACATATCTTAAATCACAATCATGGTTCTGCAGAATATATATTTAATTCCAATTGACTGTCTAAATACTTTAGGAATTAACTCCATGCAGCCTCATGTAATTTCATAGGCTTACGCCTTTTACAAAATCTTTAATTATATAATTAAATTCAAAATTGTGCATTAAAGGAATCTATATCTTTTGTAGGAGATTTATACATCATTTTTGGTTGTTTTTTTTTTTTTTTTGGTTGGTGCTTTTAAATTAAACTACATTTGATGTACATTAATCCAGTTTTTCTACTTTGAACTCCTAAGTGACATTGATGGTGATGTTTTTCATTTAATTTTGATATAAAGATACCAGACTGATCGAGCATTATGGTACATGTATTCTATTTAAATAAAATGAAACTCTATTTTAAAAATATAATTAATTATGCATACAAAAAAGTACAGTAGTGGATCAAGATATAAATGAAAATATTTTCAAAAATACAACTACAGGTTATGACACAGTCTTTCCAAACTGAGCCCAGTACTGACTATGTGCATGCAGTATGCTAATAAGACAGTCTTATCAACACGCTGCATGCTATTTTCCCACCAGGTTTTGGATCTGTGCATATCTAATTAACATTTAGTGGTTTATACATGATTTATCACAGTAACTAGGTCCTTATTTCCATTTGAACTGAAGTTGTCAAACCTTTAACCAATGCCATGATAAAGTTTTCTGTCTGACCAGTGTGAATGTACAAATACATTAAGGATGACCAAAGATATCCGAGAGTTAAACTAACAATAGTCAAGGAGAAACTTAAATTTCAACCTATAACTTACAATTCTTTTTATCTGGAAAGAAATCAAATTGTTTATGCTGCACAATTAGTTGTCATTATAGAAACATTAGCCATGTTCATTTGAAACCCAACAAATTCTGAAATTATCAATTCTGAACTATCAGTGTATATTCACCTTTAAGGACGGATTCTTGTCATTATTGAGACAAATCTGATGTGCCATATGTGTGTGTATTTTCTTCAGTTATAAACCTTGTGTGTCACAGAGCCAAATTACTATTTCATACTTACAGTGCTGAAATAGGGTTTAGGGAAGTTGAATTACGGGGGACTATACATTCTGCAGTGAATCAAATAGCTCTTTGTATTGCACTGAATACTACAGAAAATCAACAAATTGAAACAATCAATATTCTGTGTGTCCTTGATAGCTAGCTTTAAGCTTGGTACCTACCTGTCCTCCCCCTTCAGGAAAAAGTATTGTATCTTCAAGAACCACCTCATATCCCTGCAGCTTCTCTTTAGTCTTCCCTGGCAGTGATAATTCTGCTGGAGTGCAGCTTCTAACACTTGTCTGAAACTACACAAGGTTATCAGGGATCATATAAAGCTATTTCAAAAACAACAGATCCAACATGAAGTACATGCATATTAGGCTTTGCCATATTCGCATTGCCAAGCACTTGTTTCCCAAGAAAACTGCCATCTATACCCTACATTTATGGTAACATACATGTGGCATCAAAGTTTTTTTTATCCTATCTGTCTTAACGAACATTATAAGAATAAAAAATCATAATGGAATCATCTGAAACCAATATAACATTAACTTTAAATATACATGTTTGAAGCAAAATAGATATGGGAGAGGAGGGGGTATGTCAGGGGGGAAAATTATCTAGGTGACACACCATCAGAGTGCATTTACACCATTTTCCAAGTCTATACACTTTTCTTGATGCCAAAATACATTCAGAGTTTCAATCAATTTTAACTCAAACAGGCAGTATAACCTATGAACATTGTGGTTCCTAATAAACAATTAAAGGTGTCACATCAATGTCAATTATATGCAATGGGCCAGACTGGATTTTGATCCTGAGAGCCCTCCAGGTCGATCTCTAGTCAGGTAATCTACTAGCTAATTAAAACTTTCTGAACTATCTGGACTTGGACAACTGAGTGAGTAAACTTGGCCAATCAACACATCCTTCCCCAAAAACTCGCTATCATAATCCCTGGCAGGCAATTAACACATCCTTCCCCAAAGATCCCTGGCAGCCAATCAACACATTCCTTCCCCAAAAACTCACTATCATAATCCCTTGCAGCCAATCAACACATTCCTTCCCCAAAAACTCACAATCAGGATCCCTGGCAGCCAATCAACACATTCCTTCCCCAAAAACTCACAATCAGGATCCCTGGCAGCCAATCAACACATTCCTTCCCCAAAGACTCACTATCATAATCCCTGGCAGCCAATCAACACATTCCTTCCCCAAAAACTCACAATCAGGATCCCTGGCAGCCAATCAACACATTCCTTCCCCAAAAACTCACAATCATGATCCCTGGCAGGCATGATTTCATAATTTGCAAAAATGTCAGCTCCATGGGCTGGGCCAGGGATTCAAATGGAAGACTAAATGAAAAATTGCAACAGACCAGACCAGGATTCCAATCCATGTACCCTGCACCTCTAGCTCCACCAATGATCCAGTCCAATAGTCTGCTTTTTGTCTCATAAATTTCATCTGTGACTTTCAACACTCTCTCACCAGAGGGCATGTTATCAACAACAGAAATGGTAGCTGACAAATGTGCGAGTCATACAGAATGGTAAACATGCCAGTAAAAACAAATAAAATGAAGATTTTTACAAAACCACCTGTGGATAATATATCACACAGCTAATGTTTGTATTCGGTCTGTCTAGATTATGTTTAGACAATGGAGAAACCATGTATAGCAGCACGATAATGCCACGTTGGAGTCTGACAACTTTTACGTTATTTATCCCTACCTTTTAAAACACAATGTGAAGCGTTAAACCACTGTTCTTCTGCACTTTCGCAATGTTTGGGTTTATTTACTATCATATATATGGAAGTCTGAATGTATTTTTTCACAATAAAGTCCAAAGTTAAGGAAATGAAAAAGGGAACTGACATGGTTTGATTAAAACAAGTAAAGACTGCTTTGATTTTATGTCGAAAAACAAAACTGGAATTTATTAAAAGTTGTTCAAAAATTTTGTACAAAAGCATTGACAGAGATATAAGTGAATTTTAAGCTTGTATAATGCACCCTCTGGTGAGAGAATGATCAACATAGTCAACTATAGGATCCCATTCTTTGGATCAAATTACTGTAGGATAACGTTAACAGTATAAAAGGGGTTTCTATGTTGCAAATTCTAATGTTACATGTTATATAATTATAATGACAACATACTTATGCAAGTAAATTCAAGTGGTAACTCAATTGGTATCGTGATCACATCCTGTGTGGATTAGACTCGGGCTGGATATATCCAAGTCGATAAATACTGTAGTGGCTGTCAGGGTTGGAAACTCAGTGAAATTATGAGCCAGATATAAGGCCTAGTGGCTACATTCAAAAGCTGCCAGTCCTATTCAAAATCTACCAGTCCCCTGATTTTCAGTTTTGAGATATTTATTATTTTACATGAATGAATTTACAAATAAAGTTTATTTGTGACATTTGTTGTCGTATACTGGCTATGGTATGAAATTCTATCTTTGCCTGCCTGAGAAATAGCTAGATCATGCATCTCGGGCAGTCAGGTGGGCTGTAATTTCCAACCCTGCACTTGTTCAAGTGATCAGTAGCAGATGTGGGATGAGTTTTGCAAACAAGACCTGACTAAAAACCAAGGCTTTATGTCTCAATATATTAATTAAACATTGACACAATAAAGATCTGTACTTCTTGCAAAATGGCACTGAATGCCAAGTAGAATCAGTTCAGTCTGTGCCTTGATCTTCATCTAGCTGAGTTGATAGCATCTCTAAATCATTATGGAAATGAATGAAAAATTTCCAATACCCAACCAGTCAAACACCCACTTCAGTGAATTTTTCACGAACAATGGTATTAATCTTTTTTTTTTTTTTTTTCATGTAGACAATACATGTATAAGCATATTATAAGTTACAATGTTTATTTTCTTATTGCATATTTTGTAGTATATTATTCAGAATACCTGCTTGATTGAATATTCAGACCAATGTGGAAACTTATGAATAGCAAATAAAAGGAGTTTGAAATATCCATTTGATTGACCATGCAGGCAGAGGAACGTATGTATCATCAACATTTTTCAAAGTGGTGGGGTCAGCAGAAGAAGTTGAGTTCACAACTTCACAATTGTCTGAAAATTCTAACTTTAATGGCCAGAAAAATATAATTCATGATATAATATATATATACATGTATGTGAAACTGATTTACTAGTGTTACAAAAAAAGGTATATTTGATTATGATACAATTGAAAGAACTTTAAGTGTGCTTGCGTGAAATTGGAATTCAGGGCAAAAGTGAGACATTATAAGAAGCAGGTCATTCTTCAGAAATTTCCATTTGAAGCTAATGTCTGTAAATAAATGCTTATAAGAAATTCATTTGCACAAACCTTCAAAATATAATTTAAAGAAAATCAATAAGAATCTGCATGCATGTGCACCGATACCATCACATAGATTGGTTTCTGATTCTTCAGATTAGGCCCCAAGTGTCTTCCTAATCTAATTACTTAGATATCAAGAAAATTAATAATTAAGAACCTTTGCACTGTAACATTTACGTCTAGCAGTATACATTCTATAATTAGGGGACAAGTTAATTGATAAGAATCATGCAAAATGATGCATTCTATAATAGAGGATACATCATCAAGCTAAACATGGGTAGAACGTGAACACAGTCATAACGTGTCAAAATGGAGCATTATTTTATTGAGTATTGTGAAAATTTGCCAAGAAATGAAAGGCTGACCATGTATTTTGATATAATAAGAATTTAGCTTGTTTGATTGACTGGGTGGTTTTTTTTTAATTTCCCGTTGAGAATTTTTCACTCATATTGAGACATCACTAGCTGTAGGTGAAGTAACAAAATTTAGATCTATACTTAACGCTCAGGGCCGTAGCAGTGAGAGTTCTTTAAAACACCAATGCCTGCCATATGACATAAGACTTCTGTTTTTAAGGTCACATCCGAAAGACCCGTGATTTTCGCTTCTAAATGGATTGCCAAGCGTTTGGTAAAGGGGCAATCACTACCCATTTTAACACCTTAGTTTGACCCCTGCCATGACACAAGCGGGATTTGAACTCATGACCTCCCGGTAACGAAGCAAACGCTCCACCACTAAGCTATCACAACTGGTAGCATTGTTCAGAAACGTGTGTCCAATATATTGTCCAAGTAATTATGTTGAGGTGGATTTTCATTGCGTTCACAAATTCACGTATTTGGTTTAAGTTCACTAGTCTTATTATTCAGTCTCTACTTTCATCAGATTCTTCTTCCTTTATTGTTAGATCTCCCTCTCTCTAACTTGTTGAAAAGGGGGGGGGGGGGGGGGAGTTTGAAATAAAGAAACCTATTTTGAACAGATATGAAAGGTCAGATGATTGCATCATCCTAATTTTAACTTGAGATATATAAAACACACTGTTAGAACAAATTTTCTGTTTTATCAAGTATAACAGTCATCATAGGAAATGATATAATAGTAAAAGAATTCAACACACACACCAATTAAGAGAAGGAAGATTGGGAGGGGAATTTGAATCACTCAAAGAAGAGGACTCGATCTACTTTAACCAACCCACCCTCCCACAATTTAAAAACAAGAGGCCCATAGGCCACATTGCTCACCTGAGTCACCTTGGCCAATATTTAAATCGCATGTAAAACTTTGATCCCCTATTGTGGCCCCAACCTACTCCCGGGGGCCATGATTTTTACAAACTTCAATCTGCACTATGTCAGGAACCTTTCATGTAAATATAAACTTCTCTGGCCTAATGGTTCTTAGGAAGAAAATTTTAAAAGATTTTCTCTACATATTTGTATGTTAAAAACTGTGATGCCCTATTGTGCCCTATCCAACCCCCAGGGGCTATGATTTTAACGAACTTGAATCTGCACTGTGTTAGACAGGTTTCATGTAAATTAATGTGAACTTTTCTGGCCCAGTGGTTCTTGAGAAGAAGATATTCAAAGATTCTCCCTATATAATTGTATGTAAAACTTTTGATCCCCTACTGTGGCCCCATCCTATCCCCAGGGGCTATGATTTTAACAAACTTGAATCTGCACTATGTCATGAAGCTTTCATGCAAATTTGTACTTTTCTGTCGAATTCATTCTTGAGAAGAATTTCCCATATATTTGTATGTGAAACTGTGATACCCTATTGTGGCCCCACCCTACCCCAGGGGGGCCATGATTTCAATAAACATGAATCTGCACTATGTCAGGCAGCTTTCAATAAATTTCAGCTCTTCTGGCCTAGTGGTTCTTGAGAAGATTTTTGAATGACCCCACCCTATTTTTGCATTTTTGTGATTATCTCCCCTTTAAAGGGAACATGGCCCTTCATTTGAACAAACTTGAAAGCCCTTCAGCCAAAGATGCTTTTTGCTGAGTTTGTTTAAAATTGGCACAGTGGTTCTAGAGAAGAAGTCGAAAATGCAGGGCTCAAAATTAACATATGTCCGTCAGCCCGTGACTGGTTAAAAGTCTGGCTGACTGACTGACATTTGTTTTAGTCAGTCCGATGAGACTGACCGGTGAATTTTCTAAAGCATCATTTTGGAAAATATACTTATTGGCATGCTTCGATCTGTAGACCTATCAGACAAATCTGATTTGTAAATATAAATCCCACATTTAAGTGTTACAATATTGTTTATGACATGTTGAGCTAAATTTCATTTTAATAACATTAATGAAATGTGTTTAATTATTGCTGGAAAACTGTGTTGGACTGGTAAATTTTTCAGCGGACTGGTTGAAATTACACCCCATCAGTCCGGTTGGACTGGCGACATAAAAAGTTAGCTTCAAGCCCTGAAATATAAAAATTTACAGACAGACGACGGACAAGTGATCAGAAGAGTTCACTTCAGCTTTCAGCTCAGGTGAGCTAAAACTGAAGCCTGGAAATGGTTTGTTTTTTGTTGTTGTTTTTTTGTTTTTTAAGAAGCAGCTAAAGTAGAAGACTCAACGCCCAAAGCAGAAGTCAAGTGGTTTAAACTAAGTAAACATTTTTTTTTTTGGATACTGCACTGGAGTTTCCTATCTATTATGTTCTCAATCTATTTATAGAGGGCGAAGCCCTCTCACGGTTCGAAGGGCCGTGAGAGCGGAGCTCTCCCTATAGGTAACACATATATAGATGTTTAAAAGGAAAATATAGGAAAACAATGAAAAATTAAACCATTCCTATGGAACTTGAAAATTTTGGTAGTAATGGTGTCGATTCGAATACTATCGCGTGGACATGTATTTCTCCGTTTTGAATCTCGTCTACCCTAGTTCACGTCGTTCTGAGATGTTACATAAAATTCGTAAAAGCATGTAAATCTTATTTTCTTAATCATATATAATCACCCCACCATTAACGCCATGTTTGTTGTTGTGGTTCAAATGCTATGTTTGTAAATTTGCTAAATAATGACGCTGAATATGACGTCACAATGTACTGTTTACATCAATTGCGTTATATTTCCCGCGTTCAATATATAGGCGGATCAAATATCCAAAATTAGGATGCTTTGATACAGCTCCGTCCTCGTGCTAACTTCGGGTTGTTTTCGTTCTGTTTTGGATATAGATACTAATGCCAAAATTTGTTTGCTTCGCCCTCAAATACGGTCACGCCGTAAAACATATTAAATATCTTAAGAAGCCCCTGTGAATACAAATGTAAAGTGGTAAACATACTTTAGAGGGTTTTCCATCTTCTAAAATATACAAGAATTACCACCTGACTTTACAGACACTGCCAAAAACAGAAATTTTCCTGTGATGGTAAAGAGCGAATGCAAATATGAAGTTATTTTTAGTTGGGACTAAGTGTATCAATTGATCAGACAAACATGCATTGTATCTATACATGGTATAGGCATGGTGTATGGGCTGCTGTCATTTTAAGGATTTATATTCAGTCGAGGCTTTATCAATCAATCAGACAATCATGCATGAACTGCTGTTCAGTGTTGACTTGTGTATTGCAAATGAAGTTAAAATCATAAGACTAGTTGCATCATTGCCTAAGCTTGCTCGCAATAGACAATTATTTTTACTTAGTTTGTTCACCTCCATGTTTGATCGAAACGCCTCTAAATTTAAATTATTTTACAGCCTTTGCGTTGTAATTTAAAGGAATTCTTCAAAACACCTTTCTTTTCCCGGGAAGAAGTCAAATTTTAGTTCTTACACTTCCCAAAACCTATCTGGCCCATATGAACAAATAAATTTTGTACTTGCACCAATGTTTCTTGTATATAAATCCCCCTAAGGCAGTTGATTGGTGAATAAACATAATATACTCATTGTCTAGAAGTAATCTATTTCTGTGTTCCATTCGATTGCAATAAATACCGCTTTAATTTACCTCCTTGCAATAGCTGTTTTCCTGGCATGCGAGTGCCATCATATAACTGAAAGTGAAAGTACAATTAAATCAGTAACCAATGAAAATTTATCACGTTGCCGGTGAGAACTCTTTTTGGTAAGAAGATAGATAAAGTTGGCATATTATCGGAAACTTTTTCGATTTTCCCCGTGATTTGAAGATAAAGACCAAGGTTTTCCGTTAAAAATGGAGGTTTACTCGTGTATCGGAACGGTTGAGGCAATGAAAAGGGCGTTTTTAATATTTTTCCTGACAGTTTTGATGGACAAAACATATGGTAATTTCTTTTCATTTGACATTGATTCATTTAAATCCAAATAATTTCGCTGCATAGTGCGAACATTCCTCTTTTAGGCCTACAACAAATTTTAATTTTCTTATTATTAAAATTATTGTGATGGTTGACGTCTAATATATGAGCAAATGTGGTGTTAATGTTGAATATATATATATCATATATTTCATTGTTGCTGTTAGAAAATAATAAAAGTGTCAAATTGTATGTTTTTGCAAAAAGTGGGAAGTGAGACATTTTATTCTGTGTTAGACTTTCTCATATTTAGAACACAGGGTTCTGACACAATCTTAGAGTACTCCATACAATATAAGTTTGTTCATATTGTGTCATAACCCTGTGAAATACAACAGGTTGGGAACACTTCCCCTATAGCGAGATATTCTCGCTAAAACGCAATTATCCCTCTTTAGCGAGAGTAAATATATCCCGTACAAGAGAGAAAAACACACGTGGAGTACATCGTTTCGTGTTTCATGTGAAAAGAAGAAAAAGTGCTAAAATGTCTGATACTTCTACAAATATATTAGTCAAAACAAAAACACTCACGATGTGTATTGGATTTCAGACTGCTTCCCTCTTACGCAACAACTTTGGTATGCAATTTCTTGACTATGTTGTCCATTTCATAGAAACAATTTGCGTCATGTTGAGTGTGTGTCGCACTTATTCAGCAATGCACGGAATTTGCCATTATTTTCAAAGAAGACGCCAAAACACCTGTTTATGGTAATGTTTATTTCTCGCTAAAGAGGGATAATCACGTTTTAGCGAGAATATCTCGCTATAGGGGAAGTGTTCCCAACCTGTACAAGGCCAAATTCGGCCTACAGTATGACAGGGTTATCTGACACTAGAAATTATTGAAGAATAGTCCCGGACTCATGGATATCTAATGAGTCTTTTTATATAAGAGAATTAATATGGAAGCAGTAGAAAACACATCAATTTTAAGATTTATTTTTAATCATTCGCGACTTGGCCTCGGACAACTAATTGTCCACGCCAACAGAATTATTTCCCCGAATCTCCTTTCATAACAACAACCCTATTCAAAATTAAACCGCATTTTAATCAAATTATCATTGTGATAAAATAGATGCGTACTAGTTTTGTTTGCCGACGAATTGAAAAACCTACCAAAGTTTACAAATTACGCTACTTTCTATTCCAATAAAAATGGCTACCGGAAGACAAACATTTATTTTTAAATATAGATCCCGATTTGTAAAACAAACTAATAAATAAAGAAATAAGAGTAAATAACTGCTAGTGGCAAAACGTTCTTCATTTTGCATGTTATCTAATTATGTTTTGAATATTATATTCTAATTCGCACCTAATACGCCGGTTTCGAGATACGTTCGAGTTATTTCCCTTTGAAGAACTCTCGTACATAGTAAGGCGCGAAACATCTTGTTTACATGCGGGAGTAACTAAGTAAGTGATAAGTATTCAGGGAGTAATTAAATACATGGAATTTTTATTATATCACGTAATTTTGTTGGTCGTAGGTATCATGTCCAGGATATTACTTTCAAATATGACATTGTTTTTATGTTTCTGCTTTTGTAAAACATTTCTTTCAATAGTATTTTGTATTTCCAACATTTAAATATTGAAAGAGAAGCCGCTTTTAATACATTTTATCGTCTTCCTCACTGACGGTAGGTTCACTCTGTTCCACTTAGGCCCTCAAAGTTCTACTAAATGTACCTCCTAAACAGGAGAGCTCTTATCTCGAAGCTGACGTATTGGCTGACGTTAAACAAACAAGTCGGATTGGGACACTGTGAACTCGGTGGTATTATTTCGGTTCACTAGAGCGTAACATTTTACCTAAAAAATTTTCCTACTACAAGTTTTAATTAATACACAATATCAGGGCTTCTAAAAAAAATTATGATTTTCACTCGGAGTCTGTGACCATCACTGACGCGTCCGCGGGACTCGCCATATCAGACAAACTTGCGTCCCAAATGAATTTTCTGCATGTAGGACGCAGATTCTTGTGTAGTGACAATGCTGAGTATGACCTACAAAAATGTGTGCTAATCTAACATATGATTTCCCGATTAAGTATGTATTGAATATTTGGTAAAATATCCTTTCTTAGTTATTTATTCTATTATTAATGTTAACACCCACTTCATAGCTTGTCCAAGAACCTGTTTGACAGCTATCCAAATATATAATTTGACTGAGTACAAAAGATGACAAATAATATTTTGTCTGAACATGCTGAAGGAGGGGCAAGTGGCAAAGCTAGCTACTTTTTCTCCATTTCACTCCACCTTAGGTTATCTGTATATCCCATGAGTGGATTGTTTATATTAAACTTTAGTATTTTTGAGTGCTTTGCTATTTTGCTGTATTGTATAAAATTAGTGTTTTATTGTTAATAAATTCATGTAAAGACTTTGAAAATATTGGTTATGTAGATTTAGATAGTACATGTAGAAACAGTCTCACAAATTGCATCTTAGAACCATTCTCATTCAGTACCATAGTGGCTTTCCAATCAAAGGTGTGTACAGAGAATGAAAAAGAACTTAATCTGGTGATTTGAAGCTGTATGGAAATATTTTGAACACAGATGCTTCAATTGAAGCTGTTCCTAGTTTTCCTTTATAAACTTTTCTGCCTGTCAAATTAAAATTGTTGAAATGGCATGAAAATGGATTCATATCACAAGATTGATTGATTAAATATTGTTTAACACCCCTCTCGAAAATCTTTCACTCATATGGAGATATGCCGGTGAAGGGCTGCAAAATCTAGGCCTATGCTCGGCGCTTGCGGCCTATGAGCAGGGAGGGATCTTTATCGTGCCACACCTGCTGTGACACAGGAAATCTGTCTCATTCAAAGCACTCTTATGACAAGCAAGGGGTACTGAGGACCTATTCTAACCCGGATCCCCATGGTATTCATATCACAAGAAGTTTTCTAGATAATCATGCTACAATAAGATCTCAATCTGTTTCATTACTGATCATACATACCATTACAATCAATTAGCATGTACTACACTATACATGATCTGCATTGTTTTGTTATGTTCATTATTAACTATACATGATCTGCATTGTTTTGTTATGTTCATTATTACATGCAGTGCTATTGTGTGTTATCCATTGTCATATTTCCTTTCTTGATCTTTGACTTCTATAGGGAGATTTGACTATGAATTTGTTACTTGTGGATCATCCCTGAAGCTGAAAAATGCATACCACGGTGTTCGATTGCACTCGCATGATGTCAAATATGGATCAGGAAGTGGACAACAGGTTTGCAATAAAGAATTTATTCAGTCATTTACTGCCAGGTTTAGAATTTATTATATCAACAGTCCAACATAATCATTCTGAAATCCCAACTTTACTGTCTAGTTTTAAAATTTTAGTCACATGTCATTAGGCACCTAATGATTTAAAAAAAAAAAATGAAAATGACAATCGCATACGTACACATGTGCAAGTGCCCTAACTGGAGGATACTTAATGTAGGACTAGGTATGTTATTTACGATGTCAGTGATAATTTTTTTCGTAACATCAATTAGACACTTGTACTGGTCAATAATTTTAATACTGATCGTTGCTCCAGCTTCTTCGGGTGAGATAAGTTAGTGAGATACAATGGATTTTCAACAGTGCTTTCAGTGCTGTGGAAAAATATTCTTGACAACCAGTCATTTAGATGTGGTGACCACTGAACAGCAATTCAAAAAACGTAGGAATCGGCAAAATCTTTGTTTGATACAATAAAAGAATGTAATAATTGATGCTGTGATTGAGAAACCAGCACTGGTCACTAATTTCATTTCTCGAAGCCTTTGATTGCAGTAAAGCCATCCCATTAACACACATTTTCTGTGATTGCAGTAAAGCCGTCCCATTAACACACATTTTCTGTGATTGCAGTAAAGCCGTCCCATTAACACACATTTTCTGTGATTGCAGTAAAGCCGTCCCATTAACACACATTTTCTGTGATTACAGTAAAGCCGTCCCATTAACACACATTTTCTGTGATTGCAGTAAAGCCATCCCATTAACACACATTTTCTGTGATTGCAGTAAAGCCATCCCATTAACACACATTTTCTGTGATTGCAGTAAAGCCGTCCCATTAACACACATTTTCTGTGATTGCAGTAAAGCCATCCCATTAACACACATTTTCTGTGATTGCAGTAAAGCCATCCCATTAACACACATTTTCTGGTGTGATATTAGAACATAATTTCAACAACTACAAAGATGTTGGAATATTTTGTTCCTTAATTGAGTATGATAGGATTTGAGTACGCAGAAGATTAAAGGTTAGGGCTTGAGTTCGGCGTTATACATGTTTACCTTTGAAATTATTAAAAAATGACAACACTCATCTTCGCTAGGCAAGGGTTTTTGGTCCACTCTGCTCTCTATAAACATTTATGGGGAGCGAAGTGGACTGAAAACTCTTGACTAGAGAAGATGGAAAACACCTGACTGACATCTTTTTTTGTTTTTGTTTTGAATGCAGTGCCTTGACTTTCTCATCAATATGGCTCTTGCAGACTGGGGCAAATGTTTGGAGAGCTATTATCATGACCCGGTGTAGCTGTCAAGAGTCACACATTCAAGGAAAAACTTTAACCTTGACTAGATTAATCATTTAATCCAAATGGAATTGGTCTTTGATATTTCAGATTATTCATGACCATGTAGGCCTTTCATTTGGTAGCAAAACCCTGACCTTGGACTTTGACCTACTTTGCAAAAACTTTAATCTTCGATATCTTTTGAAACAAAAGTGATAGGACTTTGATATTTTACAGATATAGGTTCCTCATGACCAGGTCTTTCATTTGGTACCATAAATTTTGACCTTGTACCTTGGACTTAGCCCTCTTATTATAAAACTTGAACCTTGACTGTCTTCTTTTGAACCACTGGGAAAGTGGAGGCATACTTCCCTTCGAGCTATGTTGTCTTCTGACAACTCCTTTTAGGTTTAAATTTTAATTGATGCCAGTTTTTGTTGACTAGATTGCATGATAGTCCTTCACACCTCTGCTGATAATGTATAGATTATCATTATTTTTATTTTTGCTATTGGGGTTTGATTAATATTTATTTTTTACTGTTTTGACTTTATGTTTTCAGTCTGTGACAGCAGTAGATTCAACAGACGATCATAATAGCTATTGGCAAATTCGGGCCAAAACAGGGACAAACTGCATCAGAGGGTAATTTCTTAAAAAATCTATATATATTAAATTGATTGAATATCCAAATTTCTTTGCCAAAATTCAAATCTTGCAAATAGAAAATATCATACATATGTTTGACATGATACATCTATATGGGGTATTTTTTCTCTGTGTAATTAGAAATCCAGTCAAGTGTGGACAAACAGTACGGCTACTGCATGTGTCAACTCGCAGAAATCTACACAGTCATCATTTCCAGTCTCCTCTGTCTAGAAATCTGGAAGTCAGTGCCTTTGGGGAAGAGGGAGAAGGGGATGAAGGTAAACTTGTTACAAAGCAAAAATTAATTCCGAATACATGTACCAGTATGTTAAAAAAAAGTCAAGATTGAACCAGTGAGAAAACCATGAGTTGGAGATATATGGGGTGATTCAAAATCTCTTCAGTTTTCAAATAGTAATTACTACCGGGGGTAGTCAATAATTCTTTGTTGCTTTGAAATGTTTCATATTATAATTAATTCATTGTTTACTGTGAAATTTGTTCCATATGATAAGTATTGTTATACACCAGCAAAAAAATTAGGGTGTATTATGCTATACCACTGTCGTCTGTCTGTCCATCTGTCTATCTGTCCCTTTAACTTGGTCTTCGCAACTCCTCCTAAACCCTTTGGGGGATTTTGATGAAACTTGGTACAAAGAAAGATCACAATGTGGAGCTGTGCATATTGCAAGGGGAATGCTATCCAATGTTTTTTAAAGGGTTGTGGTCCTTGGGCTTAATTTTTTTCATTCAAAATACGTTGTCTTCACAACTCCTCCTAAACTCTTTGGGGGATTTTGATGAAACTTGGTACAAAGAAAGATCACAATGTGTAGATGTGCATAGTACAAGGGAAATGCCGTTCCACTATTTTTGAAGGAGTTAAAGCCCTTGGACTTAGATTTATTGAATGCAAAATACAATCTCATAACTCATATAAGGAATGCAAAATAGATAGTTGGGCAAACATGGACCCCTGGACACACCAGAGGTGGGATCAGGTACCTAGAAGGAGTAAGCATCCCCTGTCAAACGTTCACACCTGCCGTGAGCCCTATATCCTGATCAGGTAAACGGTGTTATCCGTAGTCAAAATCAGTGTGCCAAGAATTGCCTAATAATCGGTATGAAACATGTCAGACAGCATTTGACCCAATGATAGGTTGTATTGACGAACTAGATCGTTATAACGACCATAGAATTTGCGAAATGCTGACTTCAATCGAGACTGTTGAAATCCCTGTACCATCAACTTGTTTGTCAGTAGCTTGCCTCGATTTAAAAACTGACTATACGCAGAACAAGCTCTTGCATATCGAATCAGTTGAGAGATATAAACACCATATGCAGGTGATAATGGAAAATTGCTACATAAATATGGGAAGTTGACGATGGAGAAGCTGAAATCATCCCGTTTGTCATACAGTTGAGTTGTCAGTTTGCCGTTAATGTCTACTTTCAATAAAATATCTAAGTATGAAGCAGAAGTGGACAACTCTGTGGTGTCTTTCATTTCGAGCTCACAGGGATAAATCGAATGGACACTTGTTCAAATTCCTGGATCATGTCATGTACCAGTTTGGCGGTGCCATTTTTTCATATGATACTGTGAGTAATGCTGTGTTACTCTGAATTTTGTTTCATATGTTTGATATTTCATTTGCAGGTGATCACTGGGTTGTTACTTGTTCTGGAAAATACTGGAGTAGAAATGAAAAAATCAGGATTAAAAATGTTGTTACAGAACAGTAAGTCCCAAACTGTGAAAAATCATTAAGGCATAACTTGAAA
Source organism: Ostrea edulis (assembly GCF_947568905.1). Classification (NCBI taxonomy): domain Eukaryota; kingdom Metazoa; phylum Mollusca; class Bivalvia; order Ostreida; family Ostreidae; genus Ostrea; species Ostrea edulis. The sequence goes on from NC_079169.1 coordinate 9,472,371, forward strand.
TGAAAGCTACTAGGGTACATTAAACATTAAATATCAAGGAAGATTGTTGTATCAATTTTCTTTACATGTGTTATCTTCAAATGTAAAAACTTTTCTTTCTTTTTTTTTGGTCAATTTAAACAAAGTGAATGACATGATAAGTGATTTGAGTGATCTTTGCACAATCATACAGTATAATGAATTTTCCTTTTTTTGTTTTAAAGTTCTATAAATAATTTTATATAACAATTAAATTCATATCATTTTTGTTTCAGTTACCTGCATGTGGCAGGGGACACTTTTGGTCGACCAATTCATGGGCAGAGGGAAGTTAGTGGGTACCCCTCCCCATCAGAAATGAACTACTGGCAGGCAGCAGAGGGCATCTTCATCAAACCCTCAGAACCACCCCAAGGGACAAAGGATGTTCATGATGAATTGTGATGATAATGTAACTTTAGATATGGGAGTATCATTATTTAATGTATTGATTGTACTATAACGAAGTCAGCGATGAAAAAGTGAACTTACTGTGTATGAGTGTTAGGTGTTACCAAGTAATTGATCATTGTGTGTGTTTGAATGGTACATTTATATCTTGTTCTTCTCTGAATTTGAAATAGTTGTATTTGCAGAACTGTAGCTCTCTTCAGACAAAGTTGAGATTAGACCAGAGAGCTACAGATCCATCTGTTGTAAAATTTTAAAGAAAATAAAAATCTGTAATTCACAGTGCAGCTAACTTTTTCTTCACACCATTCACAGGCTAAATTTATTGGAATCGGGGAGCTTTCATTTGAAATGGATGATAATGAATGTTCTGAGTTATGCAGTGGTGTGGGAAATATGTTGACCAAATCATGTACAGATAAAGCTGCTCCCAATTTTGTGGGTTTTTATGATAGAGGGTATGTAGCTCTCTTGTATCCCATTTTATCTCTCTCGAGAAAGCTACTGTTCAGCTAAAAGTGTTAATAATTTCTTTTTCTGTGTACTATGTTGTAGCATACTTTCATTCCATTTTCTCACTGTTAATGTTAACTTTGAATCTATTATATGCGATTCGTTGAATTTTGGATTTGTGAGGGGGGGGTTGTGGGTTGTTTTTGGGCATATTCCCCGAACACCTCTACTCCACTTGAAACAAAAATGGCCATTTTGAAATTTATAAACCCAATCAACACCACCACCACCCCCCACCCCCCCACCCCCACTCACTCTTTGGTCACAACCTCACCCACCCCTCCTTTTGAAAATGTTCTGGAATTGCCCTTGCATTGGTTTTAACATATATAGTGGTTTCTTATGCCCTTTAGTAAATGTATTTATTGATTATTTTCATTCAACACATTGTTCATTTGTTAGTTCTATGATTTGATACTCAACTTATTAAATATTTTTATTGATTCATCTTAAGAAGGGTGATTTTGTATGAAGGACATATTAAAGGATGGCAGCCTGACATTGCTTATTCCCCGAAAACTTTCTGGCTTTGTGATTTAATCAGATTTATAAATATCACTGTGTTCAACAGTTCTCCCAAGATTCGTAGATTTTATTTCATTGATTTTATTTGGAAATAGACCAAGCTGTTATTCAATTATCAAAGATCAAATGAATATATTTCTCCATTGTCTTGTTTGTCAGATGACTTTTCTTTATTGTATGTTTGTAAATGCTATGTGCTATGTGACCAATGCAGTACTTTTGAAGTTTGTAAATGCTACATGTATGTGCTACATGACTAATGCGATAATATTGAAGTTTGTACATTGTATAAGTGATATTTCAGACATTGGACCATGAAACTACTGCTACATGTATTAAAATTTCCATTGAGCATACTTAAATCTCACTGTTGGTGAGGTCATAGCAGTCCATAAATGATGTGTGTCCTTATTTAACATCATCTTATCATTAAGAGTTCGCGGAATTTTTATACATCTGCATGGGTTTTCACATTGTTTATTAGCAATCTGTTTTCTGTACCTTGTTCCATATGATCGCACTCTTCATATAGTGCATGCATGGTGTATATGAGTAAATACAACTGTAGATGATGACCTGACATGTTGCACGTTTTTCGTGTATTGAAAGAAATTATACTTTTATTTCCAACAGTCTTGTGTTATTCAGTGTGTTTTATATCAAATGCAGGACGACCCGTCCCTTCCTCAGGATGGTCAATGAATGAAATAATGCATTGAACAATTCAAAATCACAACTAGCATTAAAACTATCTAGGCTACCAAATAAACGGAATAACTAATTAACACTGTATATTTGTATATGTGTATCTTCAGTAGAGAAGTACGTAATTTTGTTTTGCTCATAATATTTGCTGTTGGTTAATGTACTTTATATATATATATAGTTATTTCCTCTGAACCCTCATTTATTTTGATAGATCCAACACTATTGGACAAAAAATGTTTTGGGGAATTTTTAGTGCTTTTCAAATGGTACTCTTTTAAAGGATGGTACATTTATTTATAATCATGTTTTAATTAGAATCGTTATACCCCCTCCAAAAGAAAATATGAATAACCTTGTTTGTCTGGAGTTTAAAAGCTATATAGCTGTTGTATAATCACTACTAAATCTGATTTCATCCAAGTATAGGCAGAAAAGTGACTTGAAAAGTTTATTTTTCTCATACTTATAAAATCTTAGGGGACCGGCTATGTCCAAATCATAATGGGACTTTTGTCATAGTAGAAAATTATGGGCATCAGAGAGTTACCTGCCCTGAAAGTCTGAAAACGGATTAGAATATTGCAATATATCATGGTCTGTAAAACCTGAAATAAATGTCCCTCTGAAGTAACCCAATTCTGTGATCCAAAAGGGTGTAATATGAATTTGAAGGAACCTGCAATTATTAAAAAGAGCCAGAGTATTTTAATTAATTTTTTTGTTTTTTTTTTGTTTTGTTATTTTATTGAACCATCAATTAATTATTACATCTGTTTTGCTATGAAATTGATTGATTGCTGCCAATTAAACAGCTGGATTTAAATTCTATAATCATGGGATTTTATAAAGTTTTGATAATATATCCCTAATTGAAACTCAAATGTAAACTTTTAGCTCAGCAGTTTACTACATTAATCCTTTATAAGAGGATCTAGGAAATGAAGACCTTAAGTTTGCATAGAGTTCTTTTGTGTAGTCAATAAAAACACATTGATACCTGAAATTGCTAATGTCTTTTAATTGTTTAGCTTGAGTAGGCCTATAGCTATATTGCGTTGACCAGTAGGCCTTTGTGTCACTTGATGAATGAAGTTAATTAGTGATTTTAAAAATAATGTTAGCGAAACCTTTTGATTATTCACCTGAAGTCTGCTAATTAAAAGTAATTTCTACATGGCACAAGGTCATGCTAAAACTTTAAACTCGAAATCGATTTCCCTTTTGGCACCCCATAAATTTTTGTGACGTCACGCAGAATCCGCCATGTTGGTGTTACACATTGAGGTGAAAGAAGTCGTCACTCACGGTGTCTCGCCATACAATCCTTAGATCTGGTTGTTACAGTAAAGTTACAGTTACTGGGACATTCAATGTGTAACAACGTACTGGTAAGTATGATTATTATTTTGGGAAAAAATGGCTAAATAAGGATGAGGTAATCTGTTCACACAAAGGTTCAGCGAGTTCACATGCTGAAGAAGTACAAGTGTGGAAATTGGACATGAATTTTAATTGTACTTTTAACACTTCATTCATTACAACCGCTACTCCAAGGTTAAACATGATATTTTTATAAAAATCCAGTTGAAATTCATTGATTATTCCGAAGGTTTTTTTTTTTTTCTCTCCCCTGAATGAATGAGTTGGGAACAGCACATTTATCATGTCTATATCGTATATCAGGGATATTGTCTTTTATCAGTTTTGATTTTGATATTTATTGACCATTCAAGAGTCCATCAGGACAAAAAAAAGTGTAGAACATGCATAAATGATAACAATATTAATAGCAGCAATGTGCCCCACCCCCCTTTCTCAATCTCTCCAAATATTCATCAGGAGCAGTAACTTGTAGCAAAGTTGAATCTAAACAAAATGATCAGTGGACAAGGTGATGCACTAATATGGAATTATTCATAAAGAATGGTGACTATTATTGTGTGGTTGGTTTTACCTTGTGTCCCATCAATGTAGAGAGAGGAAAACCACAAAATTCAATTGCATACATTAATTAGACATGGATATCATTCATACCACAGAAGGTTGTTAATCAAAAGGACAACGATGTGTTCCAAAAGGACAAGTAAAAAATTTGTTGGGTTAGTAAAATTTAGGACTAAGGTCAACACTCTCTCAATCAGTAAAGAAGATGTTTACTCTTTATGTCGGTCTTTACTGTTAAAAAACATTTTCTTTTCAATAAACAGAAAAGGAATTGAAATCTTAAGTTTTTTGTTGGTGATCATGACCAGTTTGGCAATTATATATGAGACCTGTGAGGTGATTTTATCCCAGTTGATCTCCTTCCATGTTTGGTTAACGGGGCCTCCGTCGTGGCTGAGTGGTTAGAGCATCGCGCTCAAAATCACACGGCCTCTCACCTCTTATCGGCGCGGGTTCGAATCCCGCTCGCGCCAGTAAGTGAGAAAGTTTCCCAGTTTACTTTCGGAAGGTCGATGGTCTCTTCCCAGGTACATTATATCTGGGATCTCTCTTCCACCAATAAAAACTGGGCGCCACTAGATAAAAAATTGTTGAGTATGGCGGAAAACATCATCAATCAATCAATGTTTGGTTCCATTGTAATAATTTGTTATTTCTGGCCACCATGTTTAATAAATGGTTTAAACCAAGAAACACGACCCGGGAAGAGACTGAAGCTTGGCTGTAGTTGAGTGACACAGATAAAGACAATAAGATGACAGAAGAACCTCACATCATTCAAAGGAATTTGTTTCTTGATAGAATATGAGCATTATATGAAATAAATCTAAATGGCTGTAAATAAAACTTTGTCGTCTTATTCATCATATTTTGGGGGGCTAGTAAACAGGATTGGAAACTCTAACGAAATTATGAACCAGTCACAGGCTTGCTTCACTCAAAAAGTTGTCAGACTTGTTCAAAATCTCTTTAAGAGACATATTACATAAATTTGAATTGCTACACACTCTGAAAAAGTGACAAAGAATAATCTATATCACCAACAAAAATGATACACCAACAGACTAAATTTAGAATAAACAATCTGTAAAAGTACTGGAATTTATGTATTACATGACTGCTTTGTCACCAGGGTATCTGATAGGAATACAGACGTTAGTGTCGAAAGTTCGTAGTATGTGATATTTGTTTGTGTCAAATTCAGGTTTAAATAACCAACAGTGTCATTTGTTTCTAAGATCATATCCGAGAGACCAATTCTCACTTGATTTCTAAATCCAAGCATTTGATGAAGGAGAAATCACTACCTATGTTTTTTTTCTTGGGGTTGACACAGCCATGACACAAGCAGGACTTGACCCCACAACCTCCCCAGTTACGACCCCACAACCTCCCCAGTTTTAAACATAAATACAAGTTTCATTACCAGTAACGATCTCATTTAATCGCTGCTTATCATCAACTGGGTGGCCATTTCTCTACGGACACGTTTTTGCTTTCTGTGAGGTTGGTTGGTTGTGTATTAATTGTTTATTTCTTTACGGACACGTTTTTGCTTACTGTGAGTTTCCTTGGTTGTGTATTGTTTATTTCTGTACGGACACGTTTTTGCTTTCTGTGAGTTTCCTTGGTTGTGTATTGTTTATTTCTTTACAGACACGTTTTTGCTTTCTGTGAGGTTGGTTGGTTGTGTATTGTTTATTTCTTTACGGACATGTTTTTGCTTTCTATGATGTTGGTTGGTAATGTGTATTGTTTAACATCCTGCTTGAGAATGTTTTACTCATGGATACATCACAGTTCCTGGTGAAGGGCTGCAAAATTAAGGCCTATGTTAGCATCAGCTTATGGGCTTTGAACAGGGAAGGATTTTTTAAATATCATGCCACACCTGCTGTGACAAGTACGGGCCTTTTGCAGTGTCATCCAAAGGACCATCCAGTTTAGTTGCCCTGGATTCCAATGGGACCTCTTCTATGAGATGGGGGACCCAGCAAGCGCAAACTTTCCAAAGCCTTAACTGTTTCTTTTAGAATGCTAAAAAGAGCTGACAAATCAGTGTTCTTAATACACAGTATATCTTACATCTTCAGCAATTATAGTTTTCATGTGCTAATTTTAGTGTCTTTATTTCGGTCTCTAGGAATTTGGTGTGGTCTATAGGAAATAAAATGATTGTGGACTGAATGCCTGCAGGACTGAAAAGTTAGTTTCCCACATTGTATTTCCTTTCTGAACAAGTAGTTTCTGGCAGTCCCACTCCAAAGACAAAGATGTATTCATTATCATCATGTATTCATATAACTCTCACAGCTTTCATTTGAGTAAGTGACAAACATAGAAACTAGATACTTGAAGTTGGTTGTAAAATTGACATAGACTGCAACATTGAATAAGAATGACACAAATTTAAAACTTTTTACTTTTCATGTTCTAAGAAAGTATATATGCGCTTTTCTTTTCTATAACAATGTTATGCAAATTCTTGTTATTCTCTTCATAACGTTTTTAAAACAAAGATGACTCTTTTATGTTTGGGATTTTATAGTTTATTTATTCATCTGAAATGATTCGATTACATGAAATGGTTCAACTAAACTTTTTTTAACAGGAATATCATTTATTTATCTATCACAAGAAAGAATTATGGACAGTGTAGGTCAATTACGATTGGTATAGACTGGTGCCATTTCACATAGATTCGGTTTATCGGTCTACCATTAATTTCGAATACAGTGTATGTAAATTCTTTTTAGTTTTTGCAAATGTTCCACAGATTCTGATCAAAGTTTGAAGGACTAATAATAAAACAATCAGTAAAAAGCAATCAATGTCCCAAACATCTTGATGTACATGTACTTATAATATGTACATGCATTTAAAAATTGGACTCATGTCTATTACACTTTCATTTAAATCCCCCAAATGCGTGGGAAGTCAATGGGAAAAATTGATATTTACATACGTAAACAGGGTTTCATAATGGTGTAGTAGAGATATAACATTGAGAATCTTTTTCCATAGGGATACAATAGCGTATTATGAAATGTGTGGGCGTGGATTGCTCTATCACTGTACAGTTAATAACACACACATGTTCCTTGGTACTGTTTAGTGATTACACTTTTGTTATTCTTTGTGTTGCATCTGTTTTCTCCAAGTGTTAGTGGACATCTGAGCTGTCATTGCCAAAGGATTCTAACCCCTATCTGAACTAAACTGATGTTTAATAAGGGATGAAAAGGAAGTGTGTAGGTGAGAATGTTGAAGGAGCGTGTGTGTTTATATATTGTGTGTGTATACACATGCACACACACACAAAGCTGCTGCTGTAGAGGGTTCATGAAACATTGAACAGTGTTATTTTTAGACAGGCCAAACAAAAGCATGGAGATATTTACAGGAAATATGTTTTCAACCTGATAAATGACATTATGAGTTAGATTGTCAGATGTAACATACATGTGCATACAGGATGTGTGTAATTATACAAGATAATAATTTAAAGTAGTCTACATTGGTTGTAAACATATTTTGTACATGATTGTTATTATACATTTATTATATTACTCAAAGGTCACTCATATAAACAGATGATGTAAAGAAAACACATGTTAATTTGAATTGATACAGTGGAGCCTTGTTAATCTGAAAGCTTGAGGTGTCCAGGAAAATCTTCCAGATAAATGAAAGAATCCAAATATTAATACAAGAAATAAATTTTGCTTCCTTCATTGATATGTGATTTGAAATAAATATTAACAGTACTCTTTAATAGTAAATTCGAACCCAAGCGATATTGCCTGTGATTTTAATGTATTAGTAAAACTGACCAGCCTAATCTGGGATTTCTGTATTGCCTGTGATTTTAATGTATTAGTAAAACTGACCAGCCTAATCTGGGATTTCTGTATTGCCTGTGATTTTAATGTATTAGTAAAACTGACCAGCCTAATCTGGGATTTCTGTATTGCCTGTGATTTTAATGTATTAGTAAAACTGACCAGCCTAATCTGGGATTTCTGTATTGCCTGTGATTTTAATGTATTAGTAAAACTGACCAGCCTAATCTGGGATTTCTGTATTGCCTGTGATTTTAATGTATTAGTAAAACTGACCAGCCTAATCTGGGATTTCTGTATTGCCTGTGATTTTAATGTATTAGTAAAACTGACCAGCCTAATCTGGGATTTCTGTATTAACAATGCAGAAGAACGTGAAAATTCAGTTCCCCCCAAAAAAAAATGGCCAAGAAGGTGAAGTGTCCCTTTAACCAAGGCCCCACTGTAATGAAAATGGTCTTTGATTTATAATAATTTTATTCACAGATAGTTAAAGGTATTGGGCAGCAGGCATAGCCTATTTGGACCCTCTCCCTAGTGAAAATGGTCTTTAAGAAGGAGAGAAATCTAATATTTGAATCAACTTTTTTTTCATTTCATTTGAATTTGTTTGTCATATTGAAAATCATTTGGGTTGTGTATTGATTTGGCAAGTGTTTGACAATTTGAAAGCCAATATGGCATGTTTAGGTCACCTGAGTCACTCAGGTGATCTATTGCTATTGGTCTGCATCCGGCATCAGTCGATCATCTGGCATGCATACAATTTGGAACATTTTCTTCAACTTATTGATAACTATAATGGAATATTGCTACATAAATATGGGAAGTTGACGATGGAGAAGCTGAAATCACCCTGTGTGTGTGTGTGTGTGTGTGTGTGTGTGTATATATATATATATATATATATATATATATACCCTTCTATACTCTTTTCAAATTTGTTATGAAGCATCATTGAGACAAGGGGGACTTAAATTGTAATTTTTCAGAACTCCTGCATCCCCAGGGCCTTAAGGATAGGGGTTATTACGGCCATAAATTGACCTATGATATCAAAAATCTTCTTTTCTACGATTACATATATCTGTAAGAAAAACTGAATGCATAGTAATCTAGACCAGGAAGGCTTCTGACCAAATTCTAAATTTCATGATCCATGGGATAAAGGTCATCTGACTCCTAAGTAGGGTCATTATACCCCCCACAAACGAAGTTGGGGGGGGGGGCGGTATACTGGAATCACTTTGTCCGTCCGTTTGTCCGTAGACGCAATTTGTCCGAAGTTTATTTCTAATACCGCTGGACATATTTCATTCAAACTTTATGCACATCTTCTATATATTATGTAGTTGTGCATCTCCTATTTTCATAGAAATATTTTAACAGTTATAGAAGTTACACACATTTTCTTTTCATTTTGGGGGTTGCGCACTTTGTCCAGAGTTTAATTCTAATACCATTGAACAGATTTGATTCAAACTTTATTCTCATCTTATATATATAATGTACCGGTAGTTGTGCATCTTCTATTTTCATTGAAATATTTTAACAGTTATGGAAGTTACAGACATTTTCTGGTTTGGTTGTACTTGTAGTAATAGACACAATTTGTCCAGAGTTTCGCAATTTGTCCGAAGTTTATTTCTAATACCGCTGGACATATATAATGTGAAAATATCCAATGTGCTTGCATTAAATATTTCCCATAATCTTATATGTCCCACGGGGGGTATTAGTCTCATTAGGACAGTTCTAGTTTAATTTGGCATGTAGTGTATGTAAAACATATGAATTAGTATCTTATTTAATGCTATTGATACTAAATTGAAAGTAAATGGATATTATGGTCATTGAATAAATGTCTTTATCATTTGAAGGACTTCTCTAATAATAGGATACTATTATAAAAACTAAATGCTTATTAAGGAAAAGAAAATGGGATACAGATATATTCCAATTAAAATTGTGAATTTCACAACCCCAAGGTTCTAATTTAGGGCGGGTCCAAAATAGTCATATAGTGATAACATTATTATGTAAATTAAGTCTTGTATCATTTAATATGGGCACTTTCAGGAGCATTTTGTGTTTTGTATTGCTGCAGAATATATCTGAATGGATATGCAGAACAGTTAAAATTAAATAGATTTTGCAACCCGGCCTGTGGACAACTATGTTAATATTACTTTTAACTAATATTCAGCATGCTCAGGTGACCAATAAGACCTGTAGGCCACTTGTTGAAAAATAATTTCAATTCATGCCAAATATCTTGTTCACTAATTTTGAGAGCAATGACCACATATGCATGGTTAAATTTCATTCAAAGTGACTTTTAATTCTTTAGTTGGGAAAAAGCAATTAATGGAGAATAAATACATTAATCTTTAGTTTCAAAGAATTTTCATGTGACTGCTTTTTTTCTCTATTGGGAACTTTAAGGTAATTCCCCATACCACATCTTAATATTGAAAAACCTACAGATTTCTATCAAAATTCGCATGTATTTTGTCGAGGATGTATATTGACCAAATGTTCAGTGGCCTTTCCCAGAGTACAGCCACTTCTAAAAATAGAACACATCACTTTAAAACAAGCAGTCTTAACATACACACATTTTAAGGCACTGTCTTTATCTAAACGATAGAAATATGTTTCTTTCATATGAATTAAAGAAAATGTATTGCATTTGACTATTTTCAATAATTTTTCATCTACTGAACCATGCTCTTGGTTTCTAGGTGATGAAAATGCGTGTATAGTAGTCAGTTTTTTACTATAACCATAGCCTACCGTATCCGGAAATTTGTGTTTTCAAAAACCTTCAGATTTTTGAAACATTTCAATATGTTTTACCTTTACACTCCAGCTATCATTTGACATTAGAAGTAGATAGGGTATCGGATAATTTGAGAGCCATCTAGGTTAAAAAACTTGAAAAAACACCTATTGGAAAATGGTGTCTAAAATTCCTATCTCTGCAAACATGTTTCATTCACCATTTAGATTACTAAATTACCATTTCAAGAAATATCACAGGCTAGTTTTTGAAAAACAGTTTAAAATATTAAAGCTTCAAATAACTAAAAACCACTTTCATTGATTGCCGTAAGCTTTAGGGATCAGGCTTGAAGTTAGAAAAATCCTAACTTTACTATGGAGCTTAGCCTACGTCACACGAACACTGACATGACGTAACAATAGATGAAAAAATAAAATTATGTCGTCAGATCTAGTTGGAACAAAATAATGTAGATCAGACTGATTTTTACAATTTTAACTTTCATTCAGAGAATGCTAACCTATGCTCAAGTTACAAATTTTGGGAAATTCATATATTTAAAAACACATGAATTCTGCATTCCTCGCCCCCTTGGTAATTTTTAGTTCCTGGTAGTTTTTAACAATACGATACAGCCATGCGATGTGAGTGTTAACGACATGTAAGTACCGCGTACATTCCGAGACGTTTTAATCCATGTCCGGCCAGAAAAGTGTTTTAGATAAAAGAAAATTACATTACAACACCCATGATCCATACTGTACGTACAAGAACACAAACGTAAGACTCCTAGGCCTAGAGTTATAGGGCCTAAATATAAATCTGTCAGCATATATATGCACATTTATTATGGATTCGGAGGGCCTCGAAAGCGATTTTTGTGAATAAATATAAAAAATTTGCAAGGGGGTACAACGTCAGTATAGCTTTAGATTATGCATATATTTTATTTAGATCATGACAACATCTATTGTATTCTTTCAGATTTAAATAAATTATAAGGAAAACATAACAAAAATATGTGACTGTCAGTACACGTAGCACACAAAAATTTTGTCAGTTGTATAGGAGATACGATATTTCTACCCGTCATTAATGATCTGATCAGAAATCACACAAAAGAAATGGCCTATAATAGATAAATTGAAGGTTGGCAACACAATTTAACATCATAATCTGTAATATTTGCAGAAATCTCACGGGAATTACTAAAAGACTGTGTGCCATAACGCAATGTGTATGAAAAGGGTTTGTTTGTATTATTGCGATTCGTTTGTTGTTTTTTAATTCTAAATTTTTGTTGTTTGCTTTCAAACAATCAGTCCTAATACGGTCTACAACATTCACCAAAATGCAGTCGGGTTCGTTGAATGTGTGATAACGTTCGTGACTCGTGAATAACATTTCTAACGTTATTTGACGTGGTATGGGGAATTACCTTAAATCACCTGTCAAGGGATAGTGTGTGTGTGTGTGTATATATATATATATATATGTATATTAAAAAAATATGAAAAGAAAACACAGAAATCCTCCGTAAAGCTTTAGCGCTTTCATTACATCTTCAGAAGCTTTACAAAAATGTATACATAGCAGTATTATATACATATATATACATACACCTGATTGAGTGCCTTTATGTTACAGCTTCTAAAAATTCACTGTAGCCAAAATTTCAGGATACTTTTTATTTTTATTCATATCTTTTGATGACTCGCATCAAACGAAAAATAACTTGATATGGCCCAATTCACAAGAATTTTGTGTGATTCATTCAGCCAGGTGACCAGCATGTGGTGATAGTGCAAGTAATTTCAAATCAACCACGTACCTTCATGTGCAAGTCGCAAGTATTGGCGGGTCATGGCTTTATTGATGTAGATAAATGAAGGAAAATATATTTGTTTGAAGTACATCTACTGATAGCATGTCTTGGTGTATGTAGAGGAATGACAGGAACGGTTTATTGTTTGAGTGGGTGTGGCTGTTTACCTCAGAGATAGAGACTTGTGATATGGAAATGTCAAGACTATAGCAATGAAAATTAGGTGTGTTGATTCAATCTGTGTACTTCTTACTTTTCCTTGTGTGGTCCATTAGGATTAACAGCCCAGTGACTAGGAGTGTGCTGTGCTAATGAATGTTTTGCACAGTACTTATGTATGTGTTAAGTTGTGTTTGCTTTTTATGTAGATGCACCTCTTCAGTTTTGTAGTAGAACAGCTGTGTTCTGTATAGTGAGATATATATAAGTATAAGCACACAGACTAGTGCTGCTGGGCTGGAATTATTGTCATGGTTAACCAGTCTTGTCACCAGGAGGCATTAAAGTAGGTCTTGTGAGACATTTTCATAAGATGACGTGGAAAAATGACTTGGTACTGGCTTTGTGTTGCAGTAATTAGCTGTATAATGGTATAATACAATGCTTTTATCTGTATGAGATGAAAAAAATACTACTCAGTGTAGTTCATAGCACAGTCTGCTCTTTCAATCAATGCAGAATTTCATAGAATAGATCGATTTACAAGTTTTTATACTATTAGACCTTCTGAACACTCGACCCCCATCTAAAGCTGTTGACATCTGTTGTTATTAGTAGATTGTAACACTTTGATACTAAAAGATATAAATTTATACTTGTTGAGTTATTGACATAATGCAAACTGCTTTGTTAAATTGTCAATGAAAATCACTGTTATTAATTTAACATATGTATATATAGATTATTGTACTGCTAATGTAATTATTTGTAGTACATTTTAGACAGTTGAAAGAACATTGGATTCACATTTAATAGAGCGGTGTATCGCACATTGATAACATATAACATCAGATGAAAGTTCGTCGTACTGAAAAATTCCAAGTATGGGGGTTTTAAATATCACACAATAAGCCTAAAAGGCTGTGTAGTGTTTATTTATAGGCATTCAACGAATACAATTTCATCAGTGATCTGGGAAGTACTGTTCATGGGAATGCCCATAGAGTAAAGCTCCACTCCTGTGTGAGAAAGTAGGTGTACACTTGTGATTTGACATGGTTGAATTTCAGACAGTGATGTCTGATGTTGTGAGAAACGTGTGTATACAGATCTTGTTTCACATTTGGCGGGATTATCCCAGTCATTCTCTGGACAAAGTTATAGTGTTGGTTATAGGGAGACAAATTGGAAATGGGTCATAGGTGTTGACTTCTTTCTGTCTCCATTACTGTGTCTGACAGTGCAGTGCTATCCTGTTATTTGTTTGTGAGCTGGAAGAACAAATCTGCATTCCATCTTCATAATTGTTTACATCTGCCACTGTGGCAGCTTCAAACCTATTGTTTGCACAGGCATTGAGAAATAATGTGTTGGGGTTATATATTGTACATGCAAAGTTTATAATCCTCTGAGAGAGATATTACAACAAATCCCGTCAGGTGAGAAGGCAAAAGGACGTGCTATGATTTGTAAATTGATAGATCATGATGTACAACATGAACAGCTACCCCAGTGTTATATTGAATACGAGGAAGTATAAACAGCAAAATCAGAAGACCTGTTGTGTGTAAATGTGTATAATCTGTCAATGTGGTGTAGAAATAATGATTGGAGGAAATTAATTTTGTTCCTATGTCATGTGTGAAGTTAAATTATTGAAAAAAGATATTGTGGAAAATATGCTGCGTGGAAATAGGTGAATTGAATCTAGGTGTTAGAACAATGTGAGTAATGAGGCAGAGGAATTAAGGTGAACTACGATTGAGGCATGACTGATAACTTTGTTGTGAAAAAAATTCTTCTCCCATACATGTATATGCCTGGCGTGTTCTGTTGGATCAAGAGACAGTGAAGCTTTGTTGACAGCATTTCGTTGTTGCTGACAGATGACTGGTCATGACCTCAATATATTAGATCTATCAATGGACTTGTGTCATCAGATATGGCCCATGTACTAATTAGTATATTCTGATGTGATGCAAACTGTACCTGTTTTTAATCACAATGCCATGTATTACTTTGGACAAGAAATTAGAATTTTTGAAATATCTTGAGACTGTCAGAATCAAGCATGCCTTGTCATTCATATAGGGAGTAAAAATGGTGATATAATCTGAAAATAGAAATGAGCATGTCATTACTAAATATAGTCTAAATGTCACCCTGGAATTAGATAAGACAGTTCCTAATCTCTTGACCTGGTTTTTATACAGCCTTCAGGAGGGGATTTTTTCATTTTGAAGGAAATGGTTGTTGATGTGAGAAGTTGTGTGGTTTATACATTCAGCTAGTGTCTTGCCATTCACACGAAATTAAAATGTTTTGAGTAATTTGACTGTGCCTGAACATCAGCATATTGAAATATTCATGTTCCTGAAATATTAAGTTCTGTAAGCCACTTACAAATTATTTTTATGGAATCTGGTGGTGATATCTTTTAGGAGAGGGAAGGATTAAAGATCTGCAAGCTTTATATTGCATTCTAGATTGGGTTCTTGTTCAATCTGTGGATGTAATAATGTGCTGCACCCATCTTTGATATTATTCAATAAAATGCAGAACATTGTGACTGAGATGATTGTTTAGGCTATTTTTCATCTGTCAACATATAGTCATATTATTGAGAGAATTTATAGTGTTCATTGAGTTACTAGCCTCAACATGCATTATTAGTATGAATAAAACTTCCTAGTGTTTAGCAATATGCAAGTACTATTATTATTTTTCCCAAATTGCATTAAGATGATAAGTGTAATATCACATGTGCTTTTAAAGAAATGTTTTATGTTTTTCCAGTTGATGAGAGACCCACGAGGACGTGTAAAAGAGAGGGGCAAATTTGTGACAGAATTTGTCCTATGCCTAACTCCACAGAGCTGTTGGTTACAGGCTGAGGTAGGTGATCAATTTAAAATACTTTCAATCCTGAGATTTTAAAAAATCAAATTTTCCCCCTGTACATATTACTCAGCAAAAAAAATTGCATGTACTCTTTAAAATGAAGAGATTTGGTTTATGCATGTACAGTGTATAGACTATTTCTGCACTGTCATGTTAGAGGCATCTGGAGTCTTTGTCTTGTATGGGTGAGAAACTAGTGGAACGAGACAGCACTGTTTCAGACAGATTAAGGTGCATTGTTGTGTAGAGGGTGTGTGAAAACAGGGCCAGGGTGGTCCCTGAAGGGCTGCATTTGTCTGAAAGATTATCAAGTTTATGTGAAATCAGAATTGCACTGTGAGAGGCAAAGACATGGGACAATTATGGAAGTGCTTAAATGGGGATCTAGCACCAGGGTGTCCCCAACTCTCTGGGTAATGACATGGATTATGTATAGGCAAGCCTCTTCTGGGGCCTGTTATTATGTTGTTAAAACATTCTCCAAGGTTAAGTAGATGAGTTAGAATTTAATAATGCTGGGTTTATCTGCATTTGGTGAGCTTGAATGGTTTCACAAGAAGACGTAGCAACTGTTAGAGCAAAACCAACAAAAACATGAAACTCCATTTTGAGGTGCATTGTAGCACTTGCAACTGCTTCATTGCTTTGGTGTGTAAATCCTACAATGTATAAAGTGGCAATGCATCAGTGTCTGGATAGGTACTTCAATGATGTCTGTTCCAAGTAAACAAGGATGATGTGTGTGTAAAAATAGTATTTTACATCCATTGTACTTGATAGTGGGTAAATAAAAAACCAAAAAACATGTAACTTGATTTCTGTGTATACTGACAAGTAATTGAAACAAGTGTGTGGTGGGCAGACAAATTTTGATCATGTTTCTAATGATTATATTAAAATGAAATAAATACTCTGTAAGCTTTATTCAATTTTCACTGCCATTTTATTTTTATAAATAGAGATCAAACTTCATATTGTGGTTGCCCCAGACTCAAAAGATAATCTGTATTATTCACTGTCATTACATGCAGACATCATTCTAGCAACTTTAAAGTTTAAATATCTTTTTCAGTATTAATTGCCACACTTGGTGGTGGTGGGGTGTGTGTGTTCTTGTTACTGTATTTGTTGATGGTAATATTCATGAGGTTGTCGTTGACTAAATGGTGAGACATGTAAACAAAAGATGTACATATGTTTGTATATGTAACCTTTACTTAGTAAGATGGAAAATGGGAATTTGAAAGGTAGTGTCAATGGATTTTGTTCAGAAAATGTGATCAAATAAAATTGAACTCAGAAAAACAATTACATTCTTCAGTATTTATATGATGAAACATCTAATGTGCGTAATTTAAATGCTCTGCATCGCACGCAGTCTGCAGGAAAATGTTCTGCATCGCACCCAGTCTGCAGGAAAATGTGTTGGTCCACGGGGCATCCCAGTAAATTTTGAACATGACTGATCATGCTGATGGAAGTTTAATTTCTTCAAGTCAAATGTTTGGCAGATTTTGAATCCTGGTGCTTTTAAATCACTAGACATTTTCAATACAATAAAACATTTCTTCTGTTAAGATTGACAAATAGTAAGACGAAAATAAACACTGTCATTTTCTTATCCAGAATTGCATTTGCCAAATTACTTCCGGTTCGTATAATGTTATCACTTAGGTTGCACTCCAGTATTAGATTCTGCTATAGCCTTTTTTTTTAAAAACTTAAATTGCACAACTTAAGTACACTAGTCCTATAACAACATATAAAAGAATTTATCCTCAACAATTTATGAAGCAAAAACACATACATAGCCATCTGACAACATATACAAGTTTGTTTACATCAAACTCAAGCAGGTGCTTGACATTCAGATTCCGGCCTATTTATTAACTACCCCCTCATAAATACAGCATAACAAAGATTCAGCTCATGTATATTTTCAAATAGCTTGTATTGTCAGAAAGCTGACCCAGAGTTATTCATATTTTAAAAAAGATATATCGGTCTATCCTATACGAAAGTGCCCAAATCCCAAGGAAAAATTCTTACCTTTTCCTACCACAAACATGTGGGCGATTAAAAAGAAACTTGAGAGTTAATTCCTCAGTCTAACTTTTCGACCAGTTTCAAAAATTCTGCAGTCTGTGAATCTGCACCAACTAGGTGTTATGGCATTAGATGACATTCTACATTATGCCTGCATGTCAGAATAAACCTTATCATGACCAGCAAAAGTCAATCACAAAGAATTCAAAGATTTAACAATTTATATAAAGTTATTTACAGAAAAATATATCTGTGAAACAATTACTAATAACTTATATAGGTTTAACCAAAGTTCACAAAAACTGTCTGATGCAGGTTTACTACAGAGTTCAAACTGTCACAAATCAGCTGTTAAGTCCAATCCAATCCCCAGATGTAAAAGTCTAAAGGTAATTCTGTGGAGTGTGTATAGAATGCTTAAAGAGTGCTTTTTACCACAAAAATTACAATCTAATACTAAAAATGAGGCTACGAGAGCCCTCCTTCCTAGAACATACAATGTTATGGCAAAACATGTGTTACATCATCTTTTTATTCAACTCTTGCAACAACAAAAAAAACCCATTCTAAAAATAGAACATCTAGAACTCGAACAGATTCATGTAATACCAGTTAATCTGTTGTAGTTAGACTTTGATAGTGATGTACATGTACCAGTTTTGTTGTCAGTTACAATAATGTTTAAAATTGTTTCTTTCTCTTTTGCAGTTCCGCAGTGAATTTGGTCACACATATATGGAGTTTGTTACAAACAGTGGCGACTATTGCCAGGCCCAACACGTATAAACCCTAGCTTAGGAAATCAGTCAGTGGCTGCCAAATTATCGGTGCTTTAGCGTCACGTTTTGTTCATTTTATGGATTGTTTTTATTTTGGCGAACACTGATGGGGTAATTGTACAAACTTTTGTGGGTACTTGGATTCCACCCATTTGTCTTTCATCTCAAGAAAAATAGAATTCATGTGCATGATGGGACTTCCCTGAACCTCATACATCTATACACAGCATCTGGTTTTGAAGTGACTTTGACACCAAGACTTCTTTTATGTAACAAAGTATTGCCACTATCAGCTGCATTGAAACAGCATTTACTTATATTTTCGTTTGGAGTATAATCTCACTTGTAAATGACCGCCATGAAAGCCAGACGCCCAGAACCCGCTGAAATTGAGTTCAAGAACATGCGATTCTTGATTATGGATAGACCAACAGACTCAACTATGGAGAAGTTCATTGAGGTGTGTGTATGATTTCATTCAACAATCCACAATTTCATCTGCTTCATCTAGGTCTTCATTTAAAGGATATCATATTGAACATAGTACAGGGGATAGTGTTAACTTTAGTTTGTACTTAGGAGGCAATGCATATCATGCACAGAATGTTGTTGTTTTTTTTAATTTAGTATGTAAGCATGCTGATTTAACTGTTTAGAAAAAGGAAATTGTTTTGGTTACATGTATTTGTGAGTTTAAATGTTTCAGTTCTTGAAAAATAACATCATATATTCTTTGGATATGCTAGAAAAAAAATTCTGGAGATTAAAGATGTAACTTCAAACTACATGTATTGTAGGAACTGAAAAAGCGAAGAGCAAAAGATGTAGTCCGAGTTTGTGAACCAACTTATAAAACAGAACAACTGGTGCAAGAAGGAATACGAGTACTGGTGAGTACAATTAAATATGTGTTAGCTGGCCCAGTAACAGTTATAAAAAAAAAAAGGGGGGGGGGGCAAACTTTTGCTGTATCGCACAGGAAGTATTCAAATCAGTCAAAATAGTCTCGTCGATTAAGTCATTTGATCTGACTCAATCAGCCAACCCTGACTGTCAAGTTTGGTGATCGGGTTAGTGCTCTCCTCACCCCTTTGCACTCTAGTAAATCAGTGTCAGTTCGTTTAAATTTCAATGGGTGTCCATGTCTCAAACTCAGCTTTGTATAGCACAATCTTTTTCATTCATCTTGCATGATATTGACAGGGTATTAAGTACCATTTTG
The DNA here is from genome assembly GCF_947568905.1 of Ostrea edulis. Taxonomy (NCBI): domain Eukaryota; kingdom Metazoa; phylum Mollusca; class Bivalvia; order Ostreida; family Ostreidae; genus Ostrea; species Ostrea edulis. Next base: position 9,492,049 of record NC_079169.1, read on the forward strand.
GTAGGTACATATAATTGCCTATGTATATGTTGTTCATTGAGAAATACATTCATTGAGGAAGTGCTTTGTCTTAAAGCAAAGAAATTTCAAACACAGTTATATTTTATTCTCTATACTGTTTTGATATAAGATCAAGTGAAGTTGATGTTGAGTCTTGAGACTTGGATGGATACAGAAATAAAAGAACTAGGGCACTCTACATCTTCCTTATTAAGGAGGAACCAGCATTTCCGGACACAGCCATTGGCTATTTGCTTTGCCAGAGTACAACAGCACCCATTTTCAGACTTTTCAAGGCATTTAAAACACTTCACAGTCACCTTTCCCTGATTAGAGTTGAGTTGGTTATGTGGGTTTTTTTAACTGGAGATAAAAATTCCTGGCTTGTGAAAAGAATATTAAGCAAAGACAAAGAGCATTGACCTTGCGAAGATCATATGTGAATGGATTCACTGATCCGTGACTTTGTCATGACTTTGGCATACAAAAGTTCTTTAGTATTTCCTTTTTCGTAATGGTTACAACACTGCTCTCTGCATTTATTTTTGTTTAATTTTTTTTAAAGCAAATTAAGTCTTTTACCCGTCTTTTTTTTTTTAAATACAATTTTAGAGAATTTATGTTAGAGGTGTATTAGAGTGTTCAAGTTTAAAGAGCTTATGTAGAGAGAGAGAGAGAGAGAGAGAGAGAGAGAGAGAGAGAGAGAGAGAGAGAGATTTCTGTAATCAACACATAGATTTGGAAAGCCATCTTCATGTATTGTAGGAACTATATATGGCAGAGCCATGCCCTCACAAATACTCAGACATTTAACCTTTGCCAGTGCAACATATTTTTAACACACCGTGTGTGAAGGATTAAGATTGGGTGACCAAAAGGGGTAAATTATAGACAAGATTTCAGTTCAATAGAAATGGGGTTTTTTTCTTCTCACAAGCAAGAAATGCTCTGTCAAGCATAGATTAAAAGCTGGCAAAGGACATATCAGCTTTTTTTTTCCCAGGGTTGAATTTCTCTACCAACAACTATTAAATGCAGATTACTGATTTGTACAGTGTTATTTTGCTTGGATGCAGAGGTATTAGACATGCAAATATAATCAATACTAACTCAGAAGAGATCGAGGTCAATGATCTGTACAGATTCAGGTGATATTATGGAGAAAAAGAACATTTGATGGATGAAAATCTGCTATGGACAATTTTTTTAAAAATCTTAACCAAAATGCACAAATTTTCATAATCATAATTATACCAATAGTTTATTAATCATTATATTACAGAGTGTGCACTGTTTCTTTTCAAGAATGTGAAATAAGGCCAGTTAAAATCAAATGATAGATTATCATCCTCGCCCGCCCTGATTTTTTTTTTTTTTTTTTTTTTCCCAAAAATTACGATTTTAAACAAACTTGTTTCCCAGTGACATGAGTGAATGATCACAGAATGTTGGTTTTATATCTTCTACCAAGGATTCTTTGAATGTTAACTTGATTAACACTTTGTGTGATGCCTTTTGTCATGTCATTTTCTCAGGAAATAAAAATTAAAACATAAAATCCTCCCACCCGTCCCATGTTTTTTTGTGACCCCGGATGATAATCTACTAATTAAGTTGAATTGGCCTAATGTTCAGTGATGCAATAGTTTCATTTCATTTTAAGCACACACTCCCAAAATAATTTGCCCATACTTACCTACATGTACATATTAAACCAATTTTATCAACTGATCGGAGAGATGAGTTGTCATGGGGAAACAATTAAACTGAAATGCAAACAGATATTTTGATTTATACTCTGTCTTTTTGTTCGTGTTTCATCCTCCTGTGGGACCACTGGAATATTTTCAAACTAAACTGACACAAAGTATTGCTACTAACTAGGTTGAAGAAGTCTTAAAATTTCAAGTGAATGGCCATGATCTCAAAGGAGAATGTTCAAATTTAGCTTCAGTACTGGACCTTGTTGATGTAGAAAATTTAGGATGAGTGATCATGAATACCCAGCTATTACCATGCAGCTTTTCTGTATTTTTACCCTATCTGGAATTGAAATTTTACAAGTTGAACTTTTGTTTGAGTCCTTCACTTCTAGACTTATAACTTTATAGATATTAATAAGAATTCTTACATATAAAATAGAGATCTAGTATAACATAAAATATCAGCGCTTTTTATATTGTTTTCAGTATTAGTAAATCATTGAGTGATGTTGGAACGTGATTTACTATATCAGTTTATCCTTTAGGAATACTCCATTTAACTGATCCAGATATAGTGGGTGTGACTAGTCAACAGGGGATGCTTACTTTCCTAGACACCTGGACTGGGTTGTTCAAAACCTTGGTTAAGCTTAACCAGTGGTTAAATCCTCTATCCACTGGTGAACTTTTAGCCACCAGTTAAATTCTGTTACTCAAAAGTTAAACACTGGTCAGCATGGTCAGAAATGTTTATCCACTGGTTAATTTTCCTTATGTACTGGTCAAAGTTAGCACACCTGTGAAGCTATGCTAATTCTGCTAACCAGTGTGTCCAGGGGTCCTTGTTTCCCCTACTCTCAATTTTGTATTCTTTTTAGGATGTATGAGATTGATTCATTCAGTTTCTGATGGTGATCACTATGGCCTCTCTGTCTATAGAACGGATTTTGAGTAATCTGCATCAGGTGCATCATTTGTTTTATAATATTTCTAGCAACATTTATATCTTGATTGATTGTGTAATTACTGTTTTAGGATTGGCAGTTTGATGATGGTAACCCACCACCTGCAATGGTGGTAGATGAATGGTTTAACCTGCTCAAGACCCGCTTCAGAGAGGAACCGGGCTGTTGTGTGGCTGTTCACTGCGTGGCTGGACTAGGAAGGCAAGTCAAGGATTCAGGGATATTGATAGTTCTTTTTTAACTTTTTTTGTGCACAATGACATATATAACCATTAATCTCCACCGGATCGTGAGATGTCTGTCTCTCTGTCCTCAGTTAGAGAGGTTTGTTTTATCGAATTGAATTTCCACTCCATGTGTACACACAGAGACTGGAAACTTACACTGTTAAGAATGACAATAGTGTGTTTCTCATTCGGACAAGGAAATTTAGGAATCCAAAGTTCAAGGTCACAGTGCCCTAAATTAAAGAATTCATATGGTTGTGAACTTTCATTGACTGCTGGCAAATCCTTATAGCCCACTTCTAATAGAAAATCCCATTTCTTCTTGTCAAATTGTCGACATGTTTCAGCTAGATCATCTGTCTCCTCATTTACTTCATTACTGTGGGCACTGTCAGCTTCACCATCACTTTGATCTTCATAATAACTGTCTATACTTAGATGTATGGCTGTAAGTCTGGGTAATTTCTGGAAACTCTAGTAAGAGTTGTCCTTACTGCCCTACTGCTGTTGTATAAAACTGTCTATACCGGGTCTCTTCATAGAACATTATTTAGGTGTAGTTCCAGGATGTTCATTTTGCCTGGTCTTGTTTCTGTCAGTAGTAGCTATTATTATTACCTAATTTACTATATGAATTGATAGTACCTATTTTTTCTGTTTCCCATCTTTAATCAGCAGAGAAAGGTACACAGGCAGGGGTGAAACAGTTCATCCCGTGACCTACTATTACCCAATCACATGACGAACCGTTTCCCTGTCACATGAGAAACTATTGCCCAATTAGCAGATTAGGTAATAAAACAATCATTTCATGCCTACTAGGAAACAGTCAAAACTATTGCCCCTCGGTAATGGCAAAGACCCGAGAAACTGTTGTCCTCGGCCTACGGCCTCTGACAACAGTTTCCCTGGTCTTCTCCACTATGACTTCATCCTTCAAATCTATGTCCGTATCAGTGGTCTTTAAGATATGTCTCAGACTCCCCCATTGACCCAATTTTTTTTTCCTTTCTTAATCCTCTGTGTAGCATGCCATACCTTACCTTTAATTCTGTCCCACTGCTTAAAGGGACTGTTTCACGATTTTTGATATTTTTCATTTTTGATGTTAAACATTAAAAATATAACTCATTTAAAGAGGTTCGCACCTGACAGAGTATTAATGTCAATTTTTTGGGAAGTGTATTTTTGATTTCTACATTGAAGGAGAATTAGGAAATTAAAAAGAAAAACTGGGGTCGCAATGCTTGTTATTGAGATAGTGTTCTAAACATGTACCTTTTTGCACTTAAAATCTATTCAATCAAACTTGATATTTCTGTCGGTGTCAGCACAACATAAGCAACACAAATCAATAATTACATAATATAGATGCATAATCATGTCTTCTATCACTACAGATAAAAATAAATTAATACTAGTAATGGAAATGAATAATGACCTTTTTGCACTTATGTGTATTAAAATTGATGGTTTTTAAGGACATATTAGGAGTAATGTCAATTTCTAAAATTTTACACAATTTTCAAGGTCTGGTCCTACAATTTAAAATGCAACTAAAAAAAGTGGGGGTTGGCGATCAAATTTTTGAATTATTGGCAAAAATACTGAATTTTTATACAAAATTTCGAGTAAATTAATTAAAACTTTTTGAAGAATCGGTGTTCTTTTTGGGAAAATATATCAACCAAGTTAATAAACTACAACATTTGAACTAGTTCCAAGTCTCAACTACCTGTATCATAAATCATAGAACTGAAATACATGTATAGGAGTATAAAAATAGACGATACATTGGATGAAACAGAAACTGTAATATCATGCAGAATTAGAACTTTTTCCTTCCGCCATAAAATATAGTCCCTGCCAGACCCTTTCAAAATTTGAATTGACACAAAATTTTTCAACTGGATAGAGTTCAGTAAGTAATAGATGTGTAATATGTTTGCACCAATGGGATCAATATTGAACCAGTAAATACTTAGTTGTAGCATCCTGCGCAGTTGTACTCAAAAGCTCAGGAACTAACTTCCTTAATGTTGACAGCCAAAATTTTGACCTTCTGAATGCAAGAATAAAAGCAATAGTTTAGCCTTAAATTGTGTTATGTAAACAAAGACTCGAGTCTTTTTAAGTATACAAACAAACAAGTGAAATATTGATTTTGTAAAATAGAGCATCTTAATTTTGCATAGTCACAAATTTTAACTTTTAGATGACACATTTTACCCCAAAGATGCTTGAAATGTGAAAGATATAATAAACTTAGATCGATATTTATTTCTTTAGAAAATTTCGTGAACAATAACATACCACAATCTTTGTTTACAAAGCAAAAAAATAAACTCTCTAAAATGAGCTTCTGTGATAATTTATAACCTTAATTTTTATGTGAAATCTCTTAAACACATCAGATAGTAGATTTTGATCGTTAAAAGCGAAAAAGAAAATTTTGGGGGAAATCGTGAATCAGTCCCTTTAAATCTGGTATATCTGCTCCTTACATGGGTGTTTCTAATGAGATCTTAATCTTTAACATCCCTTTTAATTGATATATGAATTAAATATATCTAAGAATTTAGATGACATATTAGATTTATCTTAATTAATCAGCAGTGCTCGATTTCATTTTCAATATTTACGGTTCTTCCCAGGTTAGCCTTCCTGTCACACATTCTATGATGAAATAAGCCATCTTGTGGCAGATGAAAAGAATAGATCAATTTATTTCTAATTCAGATCACAAACAGGGTATAAGAAGAATTACTTACATAAGGAAAGAAAAATTGTATTGTCAGTACTTTACGATAATTATAATTATGTTTAAAATTGAAGAGCCCTATAAGAATAGGTTTGGATCGAATATTAGTTCCCTTTGTGATCAAATAAATTAATGGATGATATTATATCAGAATATAAAGATATCTTAGATAGAGCCAGTGCTTTGTTTGTGAGGCAGTAATTAGCAGAATATAATCATATCTCATTCGAATTGTACATCCCGAATATGATATATTGAAGTGTCTGTATGTACATGTACTGATATCATACATTGTTTTACAGGGCACCAGTTTTAGTTGCCCTTGCGCTGATTGAATGTGGAATGAAGTATGAAGATGCAGTTGAATTAATCAGAGAGTAAGTTTTAGTAAATCTGATCATCAGCAAAAGAGTTTCTTAAGATGTGCTCTTACCAATATCTCTATTTCTTTTCTGAATCCCAATAAGTTTCCCTTAAATCAGATAGATTTAAATAAAGAAAAAATGTGGGATATATTTGTGAAGAAATCAAGCTAGGGGCCAGTGTTCATTTAGGAGAAAAATTCTATAATATACAAGTTTTATTTGCCCCCTTTGAGGCACCTGTTAATAGACAATCTGTTGTTGGACTTGTAACTAAAGAACCTTCACTTGATAGTTATGGAATTTCATATACAGGGTGGTCATGACTAGAAGATGGCACAGGCCTGTTGATTTTCAGGTCAAAAGGTCAAATCTTACAGGGCTTCATACTAAGCATACCACCTGATAACTTGAGAATCCATCACTGACCTTTATCAAACTCCATAGGCAGCTTGGTCATGACCCCTATTGACTTTCAAGGGCACAAGGCTTTCTACTTGACATCCATAGAGAATCTGTCAACTGATGGTCACATTGAAAATAAGAAATAGATGATCTTAATGATTGTCAGGTCATGGTGCTAGATATATTTTGATTACCATTTATTATACCCCCCGCAACAAGTTGTGGGGGGTATACTGGAATCGGGTTGTCCGTCCGTCCGTCTGTAGACGCAATGGTTTCCGGACTCTAAAGCATTATCTTTTCCACCTACCGTCACCATATCATATATATGGACTACCCATGGGATGAAGATGTTCCCTATCGATTTTGAGGTCAAAGGTCAAGCGCACTGGACATCGAAGTAGCAATATGTTTTCCGGGCTCTAAAGCGTTATCCTTTCCACCTACAGTCACCATATCATACATATGGACTACCCATGGGATGAAGATGCTCCCTATCGATTTTGGGGTCAAAAGGTCAATGGTCACACACACGGGACATCGAAGTAGCAATATGGTTCGGTTTGTCATGCCATTTGTTTTTTACACTCAGAAAAGAGGTAGTTTATACCTATTACCAACACCCTTTGGGAGATTGGGGTAAGCGGGGGGTATTCTTAGTGAGCATTGCTCACAGTACCTCTTGTTTTTAATGAAATTTCAATTAATAAGAATTAAATAAGCAGTGTCCAGAGATAACAGGCGATAAATATGATAAGTAACAATGAAATAGAAATTTTCTTTGAAAGATTGGTTTCTTTTGATGATTTAAGAAAAAGAAGACAAAAATGTGAATTGTCTGTATGAAATAAATGCATTGTTTTTGTCTGTTTTTGGCAGAAAGAGACGTGGGGCAATCAACGCTAAGCAGTTAATGTTCCTGGAACACTACCGTCCAAAGTCTCGATTGAAGCAGCGCGGCAATGGGCATAAGCAGTGCTGTGTAATGTAGCTCCAGTAGGACTGAAATTTGTCATATATAGCATCCATTGTCAGTTAGTTCTGTAATTTCATTCTACACATGCTGAATTTGTGATATGAATTTCTTGGGAAAAAATGAAGTATTTTTTGTTGATATTCCAGTTGTTTCATGTTGTAGTGATTTAAATTATCCAGTTTTAAATAGTGTGTGTTATTCAGTGTCCCATAATGAATTGGATTGTGTGAAATTTCTGGCTTTTCCTTGTTACTGCTAGCAGTATTCACAGTTGTGAAGTCAGCAATATAGTCACATTTTCAGTAATATCTGCCATCAGATCAAAATTGTTCAGCAAGAAAATTGAAAAGAAAGTTGCTTCTGTTTTCACCCCCCCCACCAAGAATGTCTATGGACTCATTTGACACATGGTATGTTGGAGCCAGTTGTTTTTTGTTTGTTTTTGTTTTTTCAAATAAATAACATACTGTCCTTAAACATGCATCTCTGTGAAAGTTATATCAACAGATTCATACTTGCCAAGCAGTGATAAAGATGTGAAATTGTGTTCAAGAAATATAAATTATTACTACATTATTAGCTTTCATGAAATTATCACTGCTATCTGTGCTCATCTATTGTCATCTTAGATATTCAGAGGAGGATTTCATTGTCCTTGTAAACTCCAGTCTTTTTAATTCATTTTTTGGTGATAGGTTTTTAGTTTCTGAATATTGTGTTAATTCATTGTAATGAGTTAACAAAATCGAATCTGCTGCCAGGTTTATATTTTCATTTTGTCTTGAAATTATTTAAAAAAAATAAGATAACAATGAAATTGTATATCTATTGAATTGAATGGTTTTAGAAATACATATATCAGCTTTTCTCAAAACCGTAGAATTTATTTTAGCAAATAATACAATTTGATGAGTCGAATCTATATAGATTTTGAAAAGAAATTGAATGAGATCTATAAATTGTTTAGTTCCCTAGATTTTATATTTTTAAGAGTTACCTCCATTTAGTCACACAAATATGAAGTGGAGGCTGTCACTCATAGCATTGGACGTATTATTGGTGCTTCCCCTCCTTAAATCTTCTGTTTGTGAGACATGTAACTTAATGTTTTACTGTGTTATGGCCCTAATTGTACCCAACTATAGGTTTTGAATGATAATGCCTTTATTATATATTTTTTCATATGCATTATAACTATTGGTGTACATATAAGTTATCAGTATGTATGTTAAGGGCAATAAAAATTAATTTCTAATTTGATGTATGTTATTTTTATTTACTAGGAAGTATTAGGAGAAAGGTAATTTTTTACAAGCAGTTTTTGTACACCTGCCTAAGACAGGACAATATGGTGTGGTGATCATGTCCATCCATTTGCCCGGCCTTGTGTCCAGCTCAGAACTTGAATACTCTGAGACCTAGAATCATCAAACTTTGTCGGCTGATACTGATAAAAGGGCTGTGGAAATCATTTTGTGTGGCATTTTTTGTATAACCCAAAATTGTTTAGTAATCATGAAAAGGTGACAGTAACGAACGGGTGATTAATCTCGTGCAAGTCCTATAAGGAAAACAAAATTAATATCGTGTGAGAGAAATCTGAATATGTGTAATAAAATAAATATTGAAATGTAGTTATTTTAACTCTTGTCCAGTCAATTGCTCTACCCATTGTCCCATGCACACTTGTATGTTTATGATTAATGAATATTTAACGGGCGTATCGTGCCCTTGTGGTTCACTTTATTAACTTGTACAATGGAAGTGAAGAGACATGATTTCTCCCAAAGTAAAATCCTCTGTGTAAACAAACGAATTCAGTAAAAATTATGCCTGGCTGCCTCGTCGGATTAGGACTGTGTTGGTCTTTCTGCGATGTGTGTCTATATCTTTAACCTTGGTTATAACTTTTGATTATATGATATGAACATATTGTTTCATAGGCATGTCTTCTAAATTTCATTGCTTGATTATTGATAGTACAGTGTATGAAAGTTGAAGACTGCGAACTCTTATGGTATACTGTAATACATGTGTACATTGTATCTAGATATGTGAATTCTTTTTATGTGTTAAGGCCCTAATTGTAGCCAACTCTAGGTTTTGAATGATAATGCCTTCATTATATAGGCATGTTTGAGCTCAGCCTTACAAAATAAAGCAATAGGGAAGTAATAACATTTCAGTTTTAGTTCACCGGAGTCGCTCAGGAAACATACTGCTAATGGTCTGCGTGCGGCATCTGTCGGGCATTTACATTTTTAGCTCAAGTGAGCTTTTCAGGTCACCTTTTGTCCATCGTCTGTCTGCAAACTTTTCCCATTTTCGACTTATTATCCAGAACCACAGGGCCAATTTCAACCACACTTGGCAGGAAGCATTCTTGGGTGAAGGGAATTCAAGTTTCTTCAAACAAAGGGCCATGTCCCTATCAAGGGGGAGATAATCACGAAAATGGAAAATAGGGTGGGGTTCATTTAAAAATCTTCTCAAAACCCTCTGGACCAGAAAAGTTCAAATTTGTCTGAAAGCTTCTTGATATAATGCAGATTTTATTTTATTAGGTCAGGTTGGGCCACGATAGGGGATCAAAATTTTACCTGCAAATATATAGGGAAAATCTCAAAAACCACTGGGCCCGAAAAGTTCAAGTTTACTTGAAAACTTTCTGACATAGTGCAGATTCAAGTTTATTAAAATCATGTTACCCGGGGGTAGGGTGGGGCCACAATAGAGGATCAAAGTTTTACATGCGAACATATAGACAATATCTTAAAATCTTCTCAACAAGAGTACCGCAAATGGTACAACATATGCCCGTTAGACCTTCAGTGCAATATCTGTATCCATGATGAGAAAAAGTCCAGAAAACTATTTGATCTACTTTTAGTCCTGAATTAGGTCACGGTCTACCAATCAAGTTGAATTGTGAACTGATTATTTATTTCTTTGAGAGGGAGGTTGTGACAAAATTTCTGTATTCATAATGGGGGGGAAAATCTGGAAAACAAAACCAAGGTTTTTATAAGTGATACTATGACCTTCACATTTGACATTTGACCTTGAAGAACAAAAGGCGTCCTCCACTTGACATGAGAAGTATATGTATACCAAGTTTGACGGCCCTAGTCCCAATAGTTTGGTTTGTATTTTGCCTACAATTAAGATTTTCCTATTAACTGGTACTCTGATCTTGAAAAATGATAGACATCTTCTTCATCATGGTGATCAAATGTACCAAGTTGTAAGAAAAGTTTGTCATCATTTATTTATCTATTTTTTTTTTTTATTATTATTATTATTACAAAAATAGGAATGCAAAAGACTTATAAAAGAAGATATCCCAGAGGCATTTTTATTGTAATCTGGTAGGCTGTTCCATTGTTCAACACTGGAAGGAAAGAAACTTTCCATATAGGATCCGATGCAGTTCTAATTCGAGGAACTTTTAATTGAACGCTACTAGTTCTTAAGTTGTAGGAATGAGTAGGTGGGCGAAATGGTTCAATTAAATCATAAAGATACTTAGGTGAATAGCCATTAATGATTTTATAAAACAGTTCTAACTTATGGATTTTCCGCCTTGTTTGTAGGAGTTCCTACCCTAGTTCATCATGTAGTTTTGAACGTGAGGAATTATACCTTAAACCTGTGATTATTCTTGCTGCTTCGACTTGAATATCTTCTAATAGAGTAGAGTCTCTTTCAGGGCAGTTGTCCCAGGCAATATCAGAGTATTCAAGAATAGGTCTAATGAATGAAAAATATATTTTAATAAGTGTTTTAAGATTTACCTTACACTTTGAAATTCCATACCTAAGTGAGTATGATATTTGACCTGTTGAATTGGTGGCCCATTTCCCCCAAAATTTATATGAGGGTGCAAAAAGTTATCTCCTTGAGAAATCAATAGTGATGTCCAGTTTTTTCAGGGTTGAATTCCACAAGCTATTTCTTAGACCATTTACCGATAGGCTCTAAAGCATTAGTATAAGTGGTTGTGTCACGCTTGGTACATCATTACATGTATCTATGGCAGCATATTAGAAAGTATCATCAGCCAAAAGTCTGATGTTATTAGATAAATCATCACGAATATCATTAATATACAATAGAAATAGGAAAGGTCCCATTACGGACCCCTGGGGAACACCTGTATTTACTACTTCAGTGGGAGATGTAAAACCATCTATTACAACTTTTTGTTGCCTATCCGTCAAATAATGTTCAATCCAAGCTAAGACGGTTCCACTGATACCATAATTCAGGGGCGTCGGCAAGTATTTGACATTGGGGAGGCGAACTGGATCGAAAGGGGGGGGGGGGGGGGGGTAGGTCTGACTAACATGTTTTGACTTAAATTCAGATTCCCACCTGAATCATGATATTCTTTTCCTATTCTGTCAATTTCGTAAAGACACCACCTGATAATACTTCTAAGCCAGACCACAGTGTCACGTAACAAACTCAGACTTACGTCAAAACTCCAATCACCTGTAAGATGTTCATTACTATAAACTGAAACTCTGAATTTGTAGACACTAGACATTTGATGAAGCAATATTGAATAATAATTTCATTTTGAATCATTGACTTA